>NC_086452.1:312683456-312768956 GCF_028390025.1 Pseudophryne corroboree | reverse complement strand
GTGCCTGCCGCAATGTGTAAAATGGGGTCACTTGCCTGCCATGCTGTGTAAAATGGGGGCACGTGCCTGCCGCAATGTGTAAAATGGGGACACTTTCCTGCCGCAATATGTAAAATGGGGACACTTTCCTGCCGCAATGTGTAAAATGGGGACACTTGCCTGCCGTACTGTGTAAAATGCGGGCACGTGCCTGCCGCAATGTGTAAAATGGGGCCACTTGCCTGTTGTACTGTGTAAAATGGGTCTGGGACGCGGTATCGATGTAGTGTTTGCAGACAGCACTTTGATCGGCAGCGCTAGATAGACAGACTGTTTAGGTCGACATGTACAAGGTAGACTTGGGTTTAAAGTCGATGTCATTTTAGTCGACAAACACATTAGTACGACGTGTAACTAATCGATTCATAAAGTTAGACATACCATTGTGTTCGGCATACGCATCCTAGACGGAACATATATCGACATTGAGAAGTCCGACAATATAAATAGTATGACAACTAAAAGATCGAACGATTATAGCATCGACTTAAATTAAGCTAGACAGTTAATAGGTCGACAGGTAAATGTTAGAAATTTAACATATCGAAATTAACAAAGCTAGACAGATATTAGATCGACAAATAAAAGGTCGACTCTTAGAACATCGACTTAAATTAAGCTAGACAGTTAATAGGTCGACAGTTAAATGTTAGAAATTTAACATATCGAAATTAACAAAGGTAGACAGATATTAGATCGACAAATAAAAGGTCGACTCTTAGAACATCGACTTAAATTAAGCTAGACAGTTAATAGGTCGACAGTTAAATGTTAGAAATTTAACATATCGAAATTAACAAAGGTAGACAGATATTAGATCGACAAATAAAAGGTCGACTCTTAGAACATCGACTTAAATTAAGCTAGACAGTTAATAGGTCGACAGGTAAATGTTAGAAATTTAACATATCGAAATTAACAAAGGTAGACAGATATTAGATCGACAAATAAAAGGTCGACTCTTAGAACATCGACTTAAATTAAGCTAGACAGTTAATAGGTCGACAGGTAAATGTTAGAAATTTAACGTATCGACATTAACAAAGCTATTGAGTGTGTGTGTGTGTGTGTGTGTGTGTGTGTGTGTGTGTGTGTGTGTGTCCTGCACCCCGCGATGACAGGGCGCCCTCATCAAGGCACAGCTGCAAGCCTTCACTGATGAGACGCCCATGGCTAGCCGCTAAACGGGACGCTCCTAGTCCTCCCCCACAAGGCATGGCACTACATGTCCCAGGCTGCCCTCTCACATCCCTGACAGCCCCAAGGTCTTCAAGCTATCCCTGCCTGGCAGCATGGGTTGGACAAGTAGTGAGTGTGTGGGAGTGAGTGTGTGGGAGTGAGTGTGTGTGTGTGTGTGTGTGTGTGTGTGTGTGTGTGTGTGTCCTGCACCCCGCGATGACAGGGCGCCCTCATCAAGGCACAGCTGCAAGCCTTCACTGATGAGACGCCCATGGCTAGCCGCTAAACGGGACGCTCCTAGTCCTCCCCCACAAGGCATGGCACTACATGTCCCAGGCTGCCCTCTCACATCCCTGACAGCCCCAAGGTCTTCAAGCTATCCCTGCCTGGCAGCATGGGTTGGACAAGTAGTGAGTGTGTGGGAGTGAGTGTGTGGGAGTGAGTGTGTGTGTGTGTGTGTGTGTGTGTGTCCTGCACCCCGCGATGACAGGGCGCCCTCATCAAGGCACAGCTGCAAGCCTTCACTGATGAGACGCCCATGGCTAGCCGCTAAACGGGACGCTCCTAGTCCTCCCCCACAAGGCATGGCACTACATGTCCCAGGCTGCCCTCTCACATCCCTGACAGCCCCAAGGTCTTCAAGCTATCCCTGCCTGGCAGCATGGGTTGGACAAGTAGTGAGTGTGTGGGAGTGAGTGTGTGGGAGTGAGTGTGTGTGTGTGTGTGTGTGTGTGTGTGTCCTGCACCCCGCGATGACAGGGCGCCCTCATCAAGGCACAGCTGCAAGCCTTCACTGATGAGACGCCCATGGCTAGCCGCTAAACGGGACGCTCCTAGTCCTCCCCCACAAGGCATGGCACTACATGTCCCAGGCTGCCCTCTCACATCCCTGACAGCCCCAAGGTCTTCAAGCTATCCCTGCCTGGCAGCATGGGTTGGACAAGTAGTGAGTGTGTGGGAGTGAGTGTGTGGGAGTGAGTGTGTGTGTGTGTGTGTGTGTGTGTGTGTGTGTCCTGCACCCCGCGATGACAGGGCGCCCTCATCAAGGCACAGCTGCAAGCCTTCACTGATGAGACGCCCATGGCTAGCCGCTAAACGGGACGCTCCTAGTCCTCCCCCACAAGGCATGGCACTACATGTCCCAGGCTGCCCTCTCACATCCCTGACAGCCCCAAGGTCTTCAAGCTATCCCTGCCTGGCAGCATGGGTTGGACAAGTAGTGAGTGTGTGGGAGTGAGTGTGTGGGAGTGAGTGTGTGTGTGTGTGTGTGTGTGTGTGTGTGTGTGTGTGTGTGTCCTGCACCCCGCGATGACAGGGCGCCCTCATCAAGGCACAGCTGCAAGCCTTCACTGATGAGACGCCCATGGCTAGCCGCTAAACGGGACGCTCCTAGTCCTCCCCCACAAGGCATGGCACTACATGTCCCAGGCTGCCCTCTCACATCCCTGACAGCCCCAAGGTCTTCAAGCTATCCCTGCCTGGCAGCATGGGTTGGACAAGTAGTGAGTGTGTGGGAGTGAGTGTGTGGGAGTGAGTGTGTGTGTGTGTGTGTGTGTGTGTGTGTGTGTGTGTGTGTGTGTGTGTCCTGCACCCCGCGATGACAGGGCGCCCTCATCAAGGCACAGCTGCAAGCCTTCACTGATGAGACGCCCATGGCTAGCCGCTAAACGGGACGCTCCTAGTCCTCCCCCACAAGGCATGGCACTACATGTCCCAGGCTGCCCTCTCACATCCCTGACAGCCCCAAGGTCTTCAAGCTATCCCTGCCTGGCAGCATGGGTTGGACAAGTAGTGAGTGTGTGGGAGTGAGTGTGTGGGAGTGAGTGTGTGTGTGTGTGTGTGTGTGTGTGTCCTGCACCCCGCGATGACAGGGCGCCCTCATCAAGGCACAGCTGCAAGCCTTCACTGATGAGACGCCCATGGCTAGCCGCTAAACGGGACGCTCCTAGTCCTCCCCCACAAGGCATGGCACTACATGTCCCAGGCTGCCCTCTCACATCCCTGACAGCCCCAAGGTCTTCAAGCTATCCCTGCCTGGCAGCATGGGTTGGACAAGTAGTGAGTGTGTGGGAGTGAGTGTGTGGGAGTGAGTGTGTGTGTGTGTGTGTGTGTGTGTGTCCTGCACCCCGCGATGACAGGGCGCCCTCATCAAGGCACAGCTGCAAGCCTTCACTGATGAGACGCCCATGGCTAGCCGCTAAACGGGACGCTCCTAGTCCTCCCCCACAAGGCATGGCACTACATGTCCCAGGCTGCCCTCTCACATCCCTGACAGCCCCAAGGTCTTCAAGCTATCCCTGCCTGGCAGCATGGGTTGGACAAGTAGTGAGTGTGTGGGAGTGAGTGTGTGGGAGTGAGTGTGTGTGTGTGTGTGTGTGTGTGTGTGTGTGTGTGTGTGTGTGTGTGTGTGTGTGTGTGTGTGTGTGATATTAAAATGTTTAGTAACTGTAATATTTTTATTTTATTTTTTATATTTGCTAAAGAACTTAAGGTTGCTCAAGAAAAAAATCAAAAGAAAACACATAAGAAAAAGCAGAAGAATTTGGAAGAGCAACAGTCTGGTAAAAAATTTAAAACAAAAGTAAAAACGTTACAACTAAACAGTAAATAATGTTTGCAATATTGTATGATGTTATATCGTGAGTTATATAATAAATAGTTTATGTAAGATATTTCAAAATATAGTGCATATGAAAACATATACTGTTAATTTCTTTGTTCTATTGAGCCAAAATAAATACTTTGGTCATAATTAAAAATCAATGTAATTTTTTTTTTTAAATACATATATAATTATTAGCTGAAAAAAATAGTTAATTGCTAAGTAAATGCTAGTATAATCAAAATAAATTAATTAAATTAAAATCTCTTACTTATGTCTCTCGTTTTATCAACGAGATATACCAAAAGTTAACTGATTACTTTGTAATTGATTATCAATAATTACACTTATAAAGGACATTCTACGAACGCTGCTGCCGCCAATGGGTAAAATTGCAGGCGCAAAGGAGAATTATGCCATTCTTTGTCAGCCCAATCCTGCTGCTGATGCTACTCTTCTAAATGCTGTAAATGTGTGGACTACAGGCAACCCTCACTATGTTATATATGTAAGATATCCGAACTTAATTTTTTCATGTAGGAGGTCATTAGGTAGATAAACATTGATTGGGCTACTAAAAGTCAACATTTATTATGTAGACATGGTCATTAGATTGACATGAGAAATAAGTAGACCTGAGTCCAACCTTCTTAATTTAATTAGTTATTTTTCTTCCTATTTAAGGATCAACTTGGACAACAATTGGGAATGGGAACCTGCAAATAATACAGCGGTAGCTGAGCTAGGCACCTTACACAACACATCACTTAACGAGGAATGTGAGAACAAAAACAGAATTAAAAACCCATGTTGAAATTTTTTACTATATAACTAAGTACCGACAACCCTTCTCCATACACTTATGTCTTGTCACTATTCATCCACGCAAGGCCGACCAGTAATGATTTTTAACTGTCACCCCCTTACCGGCCACACAGATAAGTGTTAGAGCTTTGTATTAGACTCACCTTTTTTTTTTACAGATTTTTAGTCAAATATTTCCACAGTGTGTTGTAAATTGCTACCTACTTTCCTGAGTTAGCGTTGAACCTAAAAACATACACACATGCTATCTAGCATCTTATTCTAATTTTATAAACATGCCCTCCTACTGTAAAATAATATTGTGCTAGCTATAATGTTTTACCCTATGTTGTAGAAATAAATCAAAAATTGGATTAGAAGCTATATTATTGAGCCAAAAAGGCTTTTTTTCTGTTGTAATAAAATAATAATAATAAATATAATAAAATATTATATGTATTAAAAAATATTAGTAAAAAAATATAAGTAAATACATTTTTGAGGTATGCTTTACACAGTTTTATAATGCTAGAAATATTGTAATGTCTATCAAATATTATGTATTTATATGTATGCAATGTTAAATATACCTATTATTTATTTCAGGTTCCTTTACAACAATTTCAAGGAAAGTTTCTTTTTCTGAAACAAAAACAGTTATGACAGACAATTTTCCTCCAACTGCGGATGAACCATCAGTGATGCCACATATTTTAACATTGGACAATCCTTCCATGGTGGACGAACCATCAATGCTGCATCATGATGCAACAGCGGACCATGCTACCATGTTGGACCAACCATCAATGCTGCAACATACTTCGACAGTGGATGATACTTCCTTTGTGGCCGAACCATCAATGCTGAAACATTCGGCAAGAGTGGATGATCATTCCACGGCGGACCAAACATCAATGATGCAAGAATATTCTTCTGTGGTTCAAAGTTCCACTACGGTAGAGACTTCCACGGTAAATGAAACATCCATGAGGCAAGAACAATCAACAATGGATGATCCTTTCATGGAGGAAGAAAATTCAACCATGCTAAACCCTTTAATGTTAGATAAAGGTATTTATTTTGATCAATATAATTAAAATGTACTATCATTGATATTCAATATGGTTAAAAACTATGTTTAAGATTAATGGTATTTATCTATTATGTTTTAAGCCATAGAAAGCAACATGGTGACTGCCACACAGACACAGGATAACATTAATGAGGAGCCTGTATTGCACAGCCAGAAAAGTAATATTGATACAGAAGATACCAACCAGGTGGAATTGAATGCAGAGACTGCACATTCTAGTGTAATTGACCATGGTCTTCAAGACCAATTCCTGGACTCTACAAATCAAGGTAAATTTTTTTAATGTATAAAACATAGATTTTAATGAGATCCACTATCATTAATAGATACTGGTTTTTTTATAACTTGATTTTTTGGTTCTTCTAACTATACTTAATAAATTGTCTGTAAATTGATGTATTAACTGTACCTAGAACTTTTTATACACACAGAATGTGACGTTAGCAGATCACAAACCATTAGCCAACAGGATTCTTTAAAGGAAACCATGCAGCTAATTGAGAGGAATAGAAATGAAGAAATGAAAAAAATTGAACATCAAATAAATCAGCTGAATAATAATATACAGATTCTCAACACAACACAAAGACAACAGAATCAAGCACTTGTCACTCTTGCAAATTTTTACGATCATCTTGTTTCATCACAGAATGTGGCAGCAATCAACTACCAACAGATGCAGCACAGTATAAATCAAATGCTAGCATGGCAGTATGAGACTATTACCATCACACGCATGATTTCCACTTTCATGCAACTGTTGACAGAAGAAAGACAAAGAATGTCCAGATCAGATAATCCTTCTTGTATATCCAATGCTACAGCAGGAACCTTTGTATCCAGCTGTACACGTGGAGACTATGTAACAAGCTCTACACACAGAGAGTATGCAACGAGCGCTGCACCTGGAACCTATCTATACACCACTTTACCAGGAGAATCTGTATCCACCCCTGCAGCAGGAACAGATGTATCCACCACTTTACCAGGACCCTATGTATCCACCACTGCAACAGTAACCTATGTATCCACCACTTTACCAGTATACTCTGTATCCACTGCTGCAGCAAGTACCAATGTTTCCACCACTTTAACAGGACCATATGCATCCTACACTTTACCAGGACCCTATGTATCCACCACTGCAGCAGGACCCTATCTATCCACTACTTTAACAGGACCCTATGTATCCTCGACATTATCAGAACCCTATGTATCCATCCCTGCACCAAGACCCTATGTATCCACTACTTTAACAGGACCCTATGTATCCTCGACATTATCAGGACCCTATGTATCCATACGTGAAACAGGACCCTGTGTATCCTCCACTTTTGCAGGACCCTATGCATCCATCCCTGCACCAAGACCCTATGTATCCACCACTGCAACAGAACCCTATGTATGCACGACTGTAACAGGACACTATGTATCCTCAACTTTAGCAGAACCCTATGTATCCATCCCTGCATCAAGACCCTATGTATCCACTACTTTTACAGGACCCTATGTATCCTCCACTTCAGCAGGACCCTATGTATCCACCACTGCAACAGAACCCTCTGTATCCACGACTATAACAGGACACTATGTATCCTCAATTTTAGCAGAACCCTATGTATCCATCCCTGCATCAAGACCCTATGTATCCACTACTTTTACAGGACCCTATGTATCCTCCACTTCAGCAGGACCCTATGTATCCACCACTGCAACAGAACCCTCTGTATCCACGACTGTAACAGGACACTATGTATCCTCAATTTTAGCAGAACCCTATGTATCCATCCCTGCATCAAGACCCTATGTATCCACTACTTTTACAGGACCCTATGTATCCTCCACTTTATCAGGACCCTATGTATACAACAACTTACATGGAGACTATGTATCCACTGCTTATAGAGGCCTCAATGTATCCACCACTGCACCAGGGCCCTATTTATTGAAGCCAAAACCAGGACACTCAGAATCCACTACTGGACAAATTGCCTCAGAATCCACCGCTGACTCAGGACCCTCAGAATCCACCGCTGCAACAGGAAAGTATAAATCCACCGCTGCACCTGTACCCTCTGAATACAGCCCTGAAAACACAAATTTGAGAAGCATAGCTGTAGCATCAGAAGTGCATTCAAGATTGCAATTGGCTTATCGACCTAGCTCAAGCTATGATGAGAATATGGATCTTCGAGTCAGATTAGAGCGTGCAAATATTCAAATTCAACATTGGAAGAGACAGGAAGCTAACGATGAGGATGAAGCTTAAATATTAAAGGTAATTAATAAATGTATATAGATTGCATTATCAGATAACTAAATATGGTGAGACATATGTGCTATGCTTTTTTTGAAAAACGTAACATAAAAAATGTGTTTCCTCAAGATAACAAATGTGCCCTACTCAACGATCATCATCCTGCACTTAAAAAATCCTACATATAACACTAACATTTATTATTTTTAATTAGTTTTAGCCATAGGCTTCTTATTCAAATTGTGAGTTTGAATCACCAAACTCAATAGGAAACTAAGTTAATCCTACATTGATTTTCTATTGTAATTTTGTGTATGGTTTGTAAATTTTTCAAAAAAAAAACATCATTTGATTTACTTTGGATACAGTCTTAGCAGAGTGTTATAGGCTACAAGTTTAGACATCACAAGAGTGGAGTATAAGCAAAATGCTGGCATGTAGCATACAAATATCTTTGTTTTATGTAGAGGACCAGAGCTCTGGAAACACACATGTAGACAAAGTTGCCTGAAATATAAAAGGAAAACAAATAAAAAAAGAGTAAAGACATAAGGAAGAAGAGTGTTAAACAGGATATAATAAACTTTTAAATATATGTAGATATTTTCAAGTTATTTGGACAGAAATCTGTCCCTGAAGAAGGGGATTTTTAACAAAACATGTAGGCAATAAAGGGACACTTTTTGCATCATTGAATACGGCAGTGTGAGTGCAGCCGATTACCTTTCATCTACATAGTCATCTTATGCCAAGCTGACGAGGAGGTCACTGCAGCATATTGTATTTATTGTTTGGAGCACAGTACAAACTGACACTATATATATATATATATATATATATATATATATATATATATATATATACATACATCAAACATCGGCACCGCAGACTAATAAATTAAACTCAGACATACGGCATTGCTTTGTCCAAGAAATGCATTCTTTCAGAATGTATTTTATTAGTCAGTAGTGCTTCCATTGAATGGTGATTTTTGCAATATTTTGGGGTTGTTTGGACATGATAATTTTGTCTGTGCCGTGAAACATAATTTATGATGGAACCCATTACTATAGTGCTTGTATATCTTTAACTTAACCATTGCTAATACAAATGATGGAAAAATCTTCGGTGCACTACTGATCTAGAGTCACAATGAGAAATATATATTGTAATATTTTATTATAATTAGGGTTGTTACCTTTAAACCTTGCATTTCTTTTAAAATGAAGACTACAGTTAAAGATAAGGTGGACAAAAGTATGGAAATTAACTTTCAAGAACTTACCTGTTTTACTTCATTTTTAGATATGTCACAAACGGTCTTGCGAGCCAGGGTGAAGGAACTGAAGACAGAGGGATACAGAGTCATCCATGTGTCCTGTTTGAAAAGACAAATCGATAATAGGAATATACTTTCTGAGATACTTCAAGTCGTGCATTCCTGAAAATGTTCTAAATTTATTTTGTTTTGTTTTGGTTTGTTCATGTTGGTGGGGTTCACATACTAATATGTTCAAGATAAAAATAGAGAAAATATATGTACAGACACATATTCCATATTACAGTGATTGTTCATGCATATATATATAATTTATATTCTAATAATATCCCAAAAAAATTATTGCAAGTTTTGTATTGTTAATAATTTGCATTTGCTTAACAATGCATTTATATATTCAAAAAATATATACAAAAGATTTGCGCTCTAAAATACACACACTATATGTAGTTGGATTCAGGCGGCTGCTCACCAGTTGTGGGCGGGCTGCCCCAACAATGGATCAAAGTGAGTGTGAAAAAAGAAAGAGTGGGAGCGCAGAATGAATCCAATATATTGTTTTATTTAAAATATTAATATGTCATCCACATAAAAATGCAGTACATGAACTAGCCTCAGAAAAAACAATTGATATTATATAAATGTAAACGAGACTGCCATATCTCCTGAACAAATATGAATAAAAAACCTTTAATAAACCCTAGTTAGGGCTGCATTAATGCTTCATGAAAATCAGCCGTGCGTCCACGAGCTGAAATGATTGTAAAAAGGAGACTGCTAAAAAGTGCCTCTGTTATAAGTCACTGTCCTCCTTATACACAATAGAATCTCATTGGTAGAGAGTGTCCCAGTACTGGACTTGCGGACAACCGTGCTGTAGTATTCTGTGGCAAATGGATAGTGATGGTCAAATTCTATTTGTGGTATATCACCTGATGTAGAAGCCTCTCCGTCAAAGGCGCTGTACTGAGCCGGGTTTGCTGGGGCTCTGTGCAGTGAACGTACAGCTGGTCTCGTCACCGGTGTACCATCCAGATGAACACGGTAGTTTAATTCTGCTGAAGGATGCTGTACCAGTCTGGATATGCAACAGTGTAAAAATACTGGAGCAGCAGATTCTCCGTCCGCTGGTGTAAAAATCCGTATTAATTGCGGCTACGGTCCACTCGATGCATGCGGCTCACAGGGTGTCAGGAGAATATAGCAGTCCAAATGAGGTCCTTCAAAGGAGTACCTTTGAAATGAAATAAAATTCATTTCCTTCTGATGAAACGGCCAGCGTTGTGGGACGAGAAACGCGTTAAGGTACTCCTTTGAAGTACCTCATTTGGACTGCTATATTCTCTTAACACCCTGTGACCCGCATGCATCCAGTGGACCGTAGCCGCAATTAATACAGATTTTTCCACCAGCGGACGGAGAATCTGCTGCTCCAGTATTTTTACACTGTTGCATATCCAGACTGGTACAGCATCCTTCAGCAGAATTAAACTACCGTGTTCATCTGGATGGTACACCGGTGACGAGACCAGCTGTACGTTCACTGCACAGAGCCCCAGCAAACCCGGCTCAGTACAGCGCCTTTGACGGAGAGGCTTCTACATCAGGTGATATACCACAAATAGAATTTGACCATCACTATCCATTTGCCACATAATACTACAGCACGGTTGTCCGCAAGTCCAGTACTGGGACACTCTCTACCAATGAGATTCTATTGTGTATAAGGAGGACAGTGACTTATAACAGAGGCACTTTTTAGCAGTCTCCTTTTTACAATCATTTCAGCTCGTGGACGCACGGCTGATTTTCATGAAGCATTAATGCAGCCCTAACTAGGGTTTATTAAAGGATTTTTATTCATATTTGTTCAGGAGATATGGCAGTCTCGTTTACATTTATATAATATCAATTGTTTTTTCTTAGGCTAGTTCATGTACTGCATTTTTATGTGGATGACATATTAATATTTTAAATAAAATAATATATTGGATTCATTCTGCGCTCCCACTATTTATATATTCTAATTGTATTTGCAATAATATTTGAATAGATTACCAATCGGAACATATTTGTGTGTTTAATGTACACATTACACAAATTTGCTTCCAAACTCGCAAAATAGTAAATTTTTAATATTGATATATAAAAAATTGGAATTGGAAATTAAAATTATGAAGGTAAGGATGGGATCAGATTAGCAAATATATATGGTTCTTTGATGGCGTAAACCATCTAGCCAATTGACGCTATCATCATTTCCCATGTTTCCCTCAAAGACATACACGCGTATGTATTTCCCACATATTGCGTCATTTAAGTTTTAGGGTGCTGTAAGTATGAGGAATAATAATAAAAACAATAAGCTAACATAGTATTTTCAATGAATAAAACTTTTATTTTCTAAAGGGTGAACTTTGAACATGTTAACATATTATAACTGGTAATAGATTTATAAATAAATCTTGAAAAAAATATATTGTATATGTTTCTATAATAAAGATTAATAAGAATAATATCACCGCATCAGATTATGTTATGTAGGATCAAGATGGTTTTCATATTCTTTGTTGTGGATTCATTGTGGATCAAGTTTCTTTTCCTGTATTGAAAAAAAAATAGTCATACACTGTGTGCACAAACAATGATGATTCAATAAAAAAATTTAAAAAAGGAATTTTTTTTACGTGTTTTCTATATAATAATATAAAAACAAAAAAAAATTTTTTTTTCATATTTGTTAATCTAAGAGTAATTTTTTTTTAGTTTACATTAAGGGTAAAAATCTGTCAACTTTAATACCCAAACATTGAGAGATATTACACAGTTTTATTAGTATTGTATAATTTTATTATTGTACTATATTTTGGTAAATATACACAGTTTCTGAAGAAGATGTGGAAATACTATTGCCATCCTAATCTGACAGTGTTTATATTAATGATGGATAAAAATTAAGAACATTTGATTTTGGTTATTGTTTAAAATAATTCAATAGGAAAATGTTAAATATATTGCTGTCATAACAATATAGTTAAATATGATATTTTTTCAAATAAATATATTCAGTTGAATAATATTTTATTGTTATGTAATATTAACAATAGAGAGTGGATCCATACTAGGCATTTCCAAAGTTAGAGATATGGTCCTGTGTAGTAATATATATATTAGTGTATAGGTAAAGCAAATATGTTCATTTTAGATATGTTAATATTTTTAAAGGTACATGATTCCAGGATTCATGTTAGAAGTACAATTTAGTTTAGAATTATAATTAAATAAAAAAAAAGGAATGAATCTAAAAATGAAGATATGGATATCAGACATTTCAAAGGTCATAACAGTTAACAAGATTATGTAAGAAATAAATTAAAAATATTATTTAATGTATGTAATATGTTTTGTTAAGAGCTGATTAAAGTACGTAAACAGGCTAAATATAAAAATGATAAAAACTGTTTCAATAGGTATAGTTACCGCAAAACCAAATAATGAGGAGTCCTAATCAGCGGATTGCAGTTGATTGGAAGGGCAAACAAGATAACTAGTTTAGGTGAAAAAAAAATATAATTAACAATGTCAAGATTAAACTATTACATTAGAACAGATGATTAAGGTACATAAATAGAAGACAAATTATCTACATCAAATTGTTTTAAAATGCATATTACCTGGAAAGTAATAAGGAGAAAAAATCTTCTTTGGCTTGCAGATGATGATTGGGAGGTCAGAACAGTAAACTAATTTAAAAAAATTGAGTAAATATATTAGCAATGCAGAAAAGTTAGCAAATGTTTAGAATAGTTGATATGCACTTTGAAATTGTATACAATTTAGAGAGCAATATTAAGGGGGGTACTCATGGAGAGATCCATGGCTAAAATCTAATCAATCTGACTAGATTGATTAGATTTTCTGCACATATCACTCGTGTGTAGCCCCCTCTGCGATAGCGATGCGCGGTGACGAACATCGCTATCGCTGCTGCTAGATTGAGCCTGCATGCAGACCATTACAGTTACATCAATTTAGAGTTAGTGTCTACTATACTATATTGACATTTGTGTGCTAATAAATTCTTTATAATTTAAAAAAATAATCAAATTTAAGGGAAGGGGGTATTGCTTGTTTGAGAAATGAGGTGTAACAATGTAAGATTGTTATTAACCAATCATAATATTTAGTATGTTACATGCACAAGAAAACATTAATAATTTAATTAATACCTATCACTGTTTTGCATTTTTACAGTTTATACATAAATTAGAATTTATCTCATTGTGTTAAAAACAGTTATTTCATAAGGATAAGGCCAGGATAACACAGCATGTGTCTAAATGAGTTATGGAACCACAGCATACTGCATGCCTTTAAACTTTTTTTTTATTATAGTGATGCCAACACTGTGGCAGTGCATGCTGGGTAGTTTAGTTACACAGAAGTTGGTGAGACAAAGGTTGCCTAACCATTACCTAGTCCATGGTTTCCTTCGGCATTTTAAATACACCTCCCAGCAAGCATGGACAACATGTTTAAATATAATAAAAGCAAACCTGTGAGAGTGCATGCTGGGATGTTTATTTCAACAGCAAATGGAGAACCACAGCATGTACACCATGAATTAGGCAAATAAAAAAATCTAACCGTTGCAGTAAAAATAGGATTTCAAAAATGGTGCAACCAAATATATATATATATTTGTTTTGATATAGAAAATATTGTAAATCTGTTTGATAAACAATATAATTGTTTTAATTGAAGAATATTAATAAAATTTATGTTAAAATTAATGAAGGGAAACTTTATGAAAAACATTACATGGGTACAACTGTGCTAAACTGAAATGGGAAACCATTATATTTTAAATCTTTAAAATATAGCTAGAGATTTTTGATTGATGTATATTTTAGAATGGAAAACATAATGTAGAAAATACTTGAATAATAGTTAATTTCTATAATTATAAAAATTCTACTTACCAGTAATGATAGCACCCGAAAATTCAATATGTGAAAAGTGGTTTTTTTTTTATGGTATTTTAAATGATTGAAAGTCAACTAATGAAAAATAAACCATAGAAAATATGAAACTTAACTTTAAAATGAAAAAATAACTATGTTTAGAATTAGTTTTAAAGTTACTCCAACTTGAGATGGAAGGCAATGGCATTTAGAAATTCCATCAAATCTATGAAACCAAGTTGGGCAAAACATTTCTGTAGTGCATCTTCTCGAGCAGTATTTTCACGTTTGGTTGGTGTTCGGGCAACATTAAAGGTTACTTTTTCAATGAGCTTGGTGGTCATTTGTTGCTCCTTGTGAAGATAGGAGATAAGTTTGTAGACTCCAAACTTTTTCTCTCCCAGGAGAATATTCCATCTCCTGTGCCATCCTTCCAACTTATTTTGGGTCCTTGGAATCCCACCAACCATATTGTCATGCACTGACCACATGCATGGTGGAAACAGTGGGGGACATCTGTTTTGACTTCTGGTTCGTTCTCTAAGCCGCCCCAATATATATGTCTCCTCAAAATAAGTTACTAATGTAGCAGCATTAGGAGGCATTTCTGATTTTAATTGTTCAAATGCAGCAGGGATTTCGTCTGCTGGGAGGAAGGAAAGTGCCTGAAGGTTCCTAAGTTTCATAGCAAAAGCATGATCACGTCCATATTGTACAGATAAGCCACATGATTGAATTTTTCGCCAAATATTTTGACCTAAATGAAACAAGCAACACTTATGTGTGCTACTCGGAAAAACTTGTTTAGCTGCTTGTATTGCAGCATTCTCAAAATCTGTCAAAATGTAAAGAGGAGAAAATAGAATATCATATTCCTGTGCATAATCCTGTAGGTCTTCTAAAAAACGGATATAACAAACCTCACTTTTGCTACTAAGCAATCCATAGACCAGTGGGACGAAGCGTTGCGTACTGTCATCTGTGCCAACCATAGCATGAATTGAGTATATTTGTCTAAATAGGGTTGGACACGTTTTGAAAGTGCCATCCATTACCCAATACGGTGCCTCATGAAGCTTCCGCAAGTTAGCTTCTGTACTGAATAATAGTGTCCTTTCGTTGTGGAAAGTACTGTCCTTTCCAAGAAATTTTATCCCATCAATGTATTCCAAATTATGTGGGATATCAATATCATCGAGTGTGGTTGGCTCAGGTGGGCAATCCGCTCTCCTTACCCTTTTCACAAGTTTACGGAGGGATTCACTGTTAGGAAGACAGGCAGCACTAGTAGACGGCATTTGGGCAGTAACCGCTTGAATTATTACAGATGGTGGATCATTGGTATCCCTTGCACGTTGCTTTATTGATGCCTTGGCAATGGCAACATCTGTTTTTTCAGCCTTCGGAGTATGAGTATGTTCTCCATGAGTATTAAGTTGGTGCTGTCCTGCAACAATGGTCGTCTTTGCAAAACATGAACAAGGGCCGGTCTTCCTCTCTGTGCAGTGCCAATAGACGACATCACCACGCTGCTTGTTTTTTGCCAAAAGATATCCGTCTATGTTTAAGAGCATTCCTCTTGTAGAAGGAACCAAACGACATGAAGGTTCATCAGCCATAGTTGAAATACGAATGAGTACTTGATCAGAAGGCTGGATGAATGTCGATTATGTAGACCTGAGCTAAGAGTAACTCTTTATAGCATTTTGAAGAGGGAGGAGAGTTAAAATATATTCAAATGTAACCAATGGCCAAAACTTTAAATTTAAATAAGTGGGAGGGTTAAAATTAACAAATATTTTTTAAGGGTAAAACGTTGGGATATTGATTGGATTTAAATAAAAAACTTTTATTAGGATACATACCTATACTAGTATAAAATATAAAAAATGTATACTTAGAGAGGTTTGTCAATAATATATGGAGAGTGCCGTCATACGATTGTTCATGGTCCGGAATGAGACTTGTAGCGACACGCAATAGAAATAACTTTGTAGGTGACAGAGTCTCATTAGAGGCACATAAAGGGGTACAGGGGGAGGTATGAGAAGAATGGGAGTGTACGTCCAGAAATAGAGGGGTGCGCAGGGATGGGTGGGGGGGGGGGGATAGTGTACCATGCAGGGAATGATTGGCGGCAGTGGGTAAAGGCTTGTGGGAGATTGGCGGGCAGCCTTGGACTTGTAGTTCCATGCTTTAGAGGAGGGTATTTGATTTGGAAATTAGCGGAGGAAGCTTTTCATTTTGGATGGATTGGGGGGGGTGTAAATTTGGGAAGGGTGATGACTTCAATGAGGGTG
This sequence comes from Pseudophryne corroboree, assembly GCF_028390025.1. Lineage (NCBI taxonomy): Eukaryota > Metazoa > Chordata > Amphibia > Anura > Myobatrachidae > Pseudophryne > Pseudophryne corroboree. Next base: position 312,752,439 of record NC_086452.1, on the reverse strand, counting down.
CATAGAATAGTCTGGGGGGGGGTTTTATTATTTGGAGTTTGAAAACAACACGCACCCAACATGTTCTTGGGTGCGTGATCATTCAAAGGTTTTGACAGGAGAGACATGGGGTCTGGAGGAGACAATAAGATAAGTGGTGAACTTTATGTGACTCGGATTAGTATGGTGTTTGTATGTAAGAGACTTGGAGTCTACAGATAGGGGTGTAAGGGAGACATAAACATGATTTAATTTGTTTAGTATGGGTGCGCAGGGAGGGGGGGGGGGGGGATAGTGTACCATGCAGGGAATGATTGACGGCAGTGGGTAAAGGCTTGTGGGAGCTTGGCGGTCAGCCTTGGACTTGTAGTTCCAGGCATAAGAGGAGAGTCGGGCGGCTGAAGCTATTAACGGGGGTAGCGTCTAATGCAAGACGCCTGATGGGGTGCGCAGGGATGGGGGGGGGGATAGTGTACCATGCAGGGAATAATTGACGGCAGTGGGTAAAGGCTTGTGGGAGCTTGGCGGTCAGCCTTGGACTTGTAGTTCCAGGCATAAGAGGAGAGTCGGGCGGCTGAAGCTATTAACGGGGGTAGCGTCTAATGCAAGACGCCTGATGGGGTGCGCAGGGATGGGGGGGGGGATAGTGTACCATGCAGGGAATAATTGACGGCAGTGGGTAAAGGCTTGTGGGAGCTTGGCGGTCAGCCTTGGACTTGTAGTTCCAGGCATAAGAGGCTTGTGGGAGCTTGGCGGTCAGCCTTGTACTTGTAGTTCCAGGCATAAGAGGCTTGTGGGAGCTTGGCGGTCAGCCCTTGTACTTGTAGTTCCAGGCATAAGAGGGCTTGTGGGAGCTTGGCGGTCAGCCTTGGACTTGTATTTCCAGGCATAAGAGGAGAGTCGGGCGGCTGAAGCTATTAACGGGGGTAGCGTCTAATGCAAGACGCCTGATGGGGTGCAGGGGGGGGTGGGGTGTGAAGAGAACACATAGGAGTGTACGTCCAGAAATAGAGGGGTGCGCAGGGGATGGGGGGGGGGGGGGGGGGGATAGTGTACCATGCAGGGAATGATTGACGGCAGTGGGTAAAGGCTTGTGGGAGATTGTCGGGCAGCCTTGTACTTGTAGTTCCACGCATAAGAGGAAAGTCGGGCGGCTGACGGGGTAGCGTCTGATGCAAGACGCCTGATGGGGTGCGCAGGGATGGGGGGGGCTAGTGTACCATGCAGGGAATAATTGACGGCAGTGGGTAAAGGCTTGTGGGAGCTTGGCGGTCAGCCTTGGACTTGTAGTTCCAGGCATAAGAGGAGAGTCGGGCGGCTGAAGCTATTAACGGGGGTAGCGTCTGATGCAAGACGCCTGATGGGGTGCGCAGGGATGGGGGGGGCTAGTGTACCATGCAGGGAATAATTGACGGCAGTGGGTAAAGGCTTGTGGGAGCTTGGCGGTCAGCCTTGGACTTGTAGTTCCAGGCATAAGAGGAGAGTCGGGCGGCTGAAGCTATTAACGGGGGTAGCGTCTAATGCAAGACGCCTGATGGGGTGCAGGGGGGTGGGGTGTGAAGAGAACACATAGGAGTGTACGTCCAAAAATAGAGGGGTGCGCAGGGATGGGGGGGGGGGGGGGGGATAGTGTACCATGCAGGGAATGATTGGCGGCAGTGGGTAAAGGCTTGTGGGAGATTGGCGGGCAGCCTTGGACTTGTAGTTCCATGCTTTAGAGGAGGGTATTTGATTTGGAAATTAGCGGAGGAAGCTTTTCATTTTGGATGGATTGGGGGGGGTGTAAATTTGGGAAGGGTGATGACTTCAATGAGGGTGCATAGAATAGTCTGGGGGGGGGTTTTATTATTTGGAGTTTGAAAACAACACGCACCCAACATGTTCTTGGGTGCGTGATCATTCAAAGGTTTTGACAGGAGAGACATGGGGTCTGGAGGAGACAATAAGATAAGTGGTGAACTTTATGTGACTCGGATTAGTATGGTGTTTGTATGTAAGAGACTTGGAGTCTACAGATAGGGGTGTAAGGGAGACATAAACATGATTTAATTTGTTTAGTATGGGTGCGCAGGGAGGGGGGGGGGGGGGATAGTGTACCATGCAGGGAATGATTGACGGCAGTGGGTAAAGGCTTGTGGGAGCTTGGCGGTCAGCCTTGGACTTGTAGTTCCAGGCATAAGAGGAGAGTCGGGCGGCTGAAGCTATTAACGGGGGTAGCGTCTAATGCAAGACGCCTGATGGGGTGCGCAGGGATGGGGGGGGGGATAGTGTACCATGCAGGGAATAATTGACGGCAGTGGGTAAAGGCTTGTGGGAGCTTGGCGGTCAGCCTTGGACTTGTAGTTCCAGGCATAAGAGGCTTGTGGGAGCTTGGCGGTCAGCCTTGTACTTGTAGTTCCAGGCATAAGAGGCTTGTGGGAGCTTGGCGGTCAGCCTTGTACTTGTAGTTCCAGGCATAAGAGGCTTGTGGGAGCTTGGCGGTCAGCCTTGGACTTGTAGTTCCAGGCATAAGAGGAGAGTCGGGCGGCTGAAGCTATTAACGGGGGTAGCGTCTAATGCAAGACGCCTGATGGGGTGCGCAGGGATGGGGGGGGGGATAGTGTACCATGCAGGGAATAATTGACGGCAGTGGGTAAAGGCTTGTGGGAGCTTGGCGGTCAGCCTTGGACTTGTAGTTCCAGGCATAAGAGGCTTGTGGGAGCTTGGCGGTCAGCCTTGGACTTGTAGTTCCAGGTATAAGAGGCTTGTGGGAGCTTGGGGGTCAGCCTTGGACTTGTAGTTCCAGGCATAAGAGGAGAGTCGGGCGGCTGAAGCTATCAACGGGGGTAGCGTCTAATGCAAGACGCCTGATGGGGTGCAGGGGGGTGGGGTGTGAAGAGAACACATAGGAGTGTACGTCCAGAAATAGAGGGGTGCGCAGGGATGGGGGGGGGGGGGGGATAGTGTACCATGCAGGGAATGATTGGCGGCAGTGGGTAAAGGCTTGTGGGAGATTGGCGGGCAGCCTTGGACTTGTAGTTCCACGCATAAGAGGAAAGTGTAGAAATATTGGTAGGTCTATTATTGTTATGTCTATTAATGTTGTGTCGATCTGTTTGTTGTCTGTTTTAATGTTGTCGACCTTTATGTTTGTCTATCTTACGGTGTGTCTGTTCCATGTGATGTCTATTAATGTTGTGTCGATCTGTTTGTTGTCTGTTTTAGTGTTGTCGACCTTTATGTTTGTCTATCTTACGGTGAGTCTGTTCCATGTGATGTCTATTAATGTTGTGTCGATCTGTTTGTTGTCTGTTTTAATGTTGTCGACCTTTATGTTTGTCTATCTTACGGTGTGTCTGTTCCATGTGATGTCTATTAATGTTGTGTCGATCTGTTTGTTGTCGATCTATTTGTTGTCTATGTTTCTTGTTGTCTAGGTTTGTGTTTGTCTATGAGTGTATTATCGAACTATTGGTTTGTATATATGTTTCGTGTCGATCAGTTTGAATGTCTATATGTTTGTTGTCGATGATTGTGATGTCTGTGATATTTCCGTTCTATGTTTTCTTTTGTCTGTGAACATGTTGTCGATGTTGTCATGTGTCTATGTTGTGTTTGTCGGTGTTGTTTTGTTGTCGGACATGGTGTTGTCGACCTATTGTTGTTGTCGATGTAATGTTTGTCGACCTTTTAGTGTTGTCGATCTAGTTAAGTTCGATTTTAGGTTGTCGATCTGTTGGTTGTCGGTCTTTGCTGGATCGATAAGCCGTCCGGATACCGTGTAAAATGGGGGCACTTGCCTGTTGTACTGTGTAAAATGGGGGCACGTGCCTGCCGCAATGTGTAAAATGGGGACACTCTCCTGCCGCAATGTGTAAAATGGGGGCACGTGCCTGCCGCAATATGTAAAATGGGGACACTTGCCTACCGTGCTGTGTAAAATGGGGACACTTGCCTGTTGTACTGTGTAAAATGGGGGCACGTGCCTGCCGCAATGTGTAAAATGGGGACACTTGCCTGTTGTACTGTGTAAAATGGGGGCACGTGCCTGCCGCAATGTGTAAAATGGGGACACTTGCCTGCCGGAATGTGTAAAATGGGGACACTTGCCTGCCGGAATGTGTAAAATGGGGGCACGTGCCTGCCGCAATGTGTAAAATGGGGTCACTTGCCTGCCATGCTGTGTAAAATGGGGGCACGTGCCTGCCGCAATGTGTAAAATGGGGACACTTTCCTGCCGCAATATGTAAAATGGGGACACTTTCCTGCCGCAATGTGTAAAATGGGGACACTTGCCTGCCGTACTGTGTAAAATGCGGGCACGTGCCTGCCGCAATGTGTAAAATGGGGCCACTTGCCTGTTGTACTGTGTAAAATGGGGGCACTTGCCTGTTGTACTGTGTAAAATGGGGGCACGTGCCTGCCGCAATGTGTAAAATGGGGACACTCTCCTGCCGCAATGTGTAAAATGGGGGCACGTGCCTGCCGCAATATGTAAAATGGGGACACTTGCCTACCGTGCTGTGTAAAATGGGGACACTTGCCTGTTGTACTGTGTAAAATGGGGGCACGTGCCTGCCGCAATGTGTAAAATGGGGACACTTGCCTGTTGTACTGTGTAAAATGGGGGCACGTGCCTGCCGCAATGTGTAAAATGGGGACACTTGCCTGCCGGAATGTGTAAAATGGGGACACTTGCCTGCCGGAATGTGTAAAATGGGGGCACGTGCCTGCCGCAATGTGTAAAATGGGGTCACTTGCCTGCCATGCTGTGTAAAATGGGGGCACGTGCCTGCCGCAATGTGTAAAATGGGGACACTTTCCTGCCGCAATATGTAAAATGGGGACACTTTCCTGCCGCAATGTGTAAAATGGGGACACTTGCCTGCCGTACTGTGTAAAATGCGGGCACGTGCCTGCCGCAATGTGTAAAATGGGGCCACTTGCCTGTTGTACTGTGTAAAATGGGGGCACTTGCCTGTTGTACTGTGTAAAATGGGGGCACGTGCCTGCCGCAATGTGTAAAATGGGGACACTCTCCTGCCGCAATGTGTAAAATGGGGGCACGTGCCTGCCGCAATATGTAAAATGGGGACACTTGCCTACCGTGCTGTGTAAAATGGGGACACTTGCCTGCTGTAATGTGTAAAATGAGGACTCTTAATTTTTTTTATCCTGTGGTGGCCGTGATGATGAGATCAGATGAGGCCACGCCCATCTTAACAAAGCCACGCCCATTTTGACAAGGTCACACACCCTTGCCGGGAGCACACGCTATGGGGGGGGGGGCGCATTTTTTCTTATGTGAATGGGGGGGGGGGCGCGCATTTTTAAATCTCGCACTGGGAGCCAAATTGGCTAGAAACGGCCCTGACCAAGGCACCTGTGTTTAAACATCCCAAAACAGTTAAGACTGAGTTTCTGGGGTCGGATCAGCTGATGGAAATCATGGAAGAGGCTTGGGCTATGCCCAATAAGAAGTTTAGAATTCCTAGGAAATGGAATTCCAATTATCCTCTTTCAGCTGGGGATTGTTTAAAAAGGGAGGTGGCTCTGCTTTCAACATCATTAAATGATGTCATGGATAGGAGAGTGGATGGTTTTTTAAAAAAAATATTTTTTTCCCTGTCTGGGGCAGTCATAAGACCAGCCATGGCTTTAGATCAGCAGACCGTTGTTCTTGACTTAAACAATCGGAAGGATCCGGATTGAATCCTGATGAACTTGAACTGGCTGGAACCAGAGAAGGCGGTACCGGACTTATGGACGAGACCAGATTGAGTCCAGACAAACTTGAATCGGCTGAGACCGGCGGAGACTTTGGACCAAAGGATAGGACTGGATTAGATCCAAAGGTGCTGAAATCGGCTGGAACCGAAGGAGGCTGATCCGGACAGATGGATGGGACCAGATTGGGTCCGGAAAAGCTTGAACCGGCTGGGAGTCTTCGGATTGACAGTTGAATCAGCTGGTACTGAAGAAGTCTTTGGACCTACGGATGGAACCGGATTGGGTCCAGAGATATTGGAATCGGCTAGAACCAAAAGAATCTTCAGACAGATGGATGAAACCGGATTGAGTCTGGAGACAGTTGAATCAGCTGGAACTGAAGAAGTCAGAATCTGGTTAGAACCGGAATGAGTGGTATCCGAGTGTTCAGTTAGTCCATCCTGGACCATACTGGATGCCAACATGGTGGCACTCTCTGGAGATGGCAAACAGGAGTTCATAACTGCATCTGTAGCACAAAAATTTCCATCTGGGAACTTGGCTCTGGATACTTCTCTTGGGGCTGAAACTTTGGTGACCCCTCCTGGGGTGTAGACACGGATGCCCCTCCTTGGGTTGTAGACACAGATGCCCCTCCTTGGGCTGAAGTCAGAACACTGGACACCCTTGAACCACGGTGGGTTACTTGGATTCCATCCAGCCGGGTGGAAAGGTCCTGGAGACAGTGAATCACATGGCCATGTGCAGCCTCCTGATGTTCAAGGCGAGCTGCAAGTTCTTGCATCGGCCTGGTTGCTTGGACTTGGTCTCCGGTCGGATCCATTAGGTCAGTGCTTACTGTCACAACTGAGGGCTGGGGCTGACCACAGGAAGCCTCAGTTGAGGGGCTGAGGTATATGTGTACCTGGGAGGCAGTACAGGGTCCTTGGACATGCAGGGAACCTTTAGAACAAATGCCCAAAGGCATGACCAAGACAACTTTGTAAAAAGTATAAAGAGTTTATTAAACACAGTTCAGAGAAATACTGATGACTTGGTATTGGTGATAGGAAACACAGTTCAGAGAAATACTGATAATTTGGAATTAGTGATAGGAAACCGATGGTGTCTTGGGATTGATGATAAGACACCGATGGTGACTTGAGATCGATGACGGAACACTGATGGTGACTTGAGATCGAAGGTGGAACACCGATGGTGACTGGAGATCGATGGCGGAACACCGATGGTGACTACAGATCAATGGCGGAACACCGATGGTGACTGGAGATCGATGGCGGAACACCGATGGTTACTGGCAGGGCAGAGTACCACTGGAAGCTGGTGTCAGGTAACTGCCGGTCACAGGATGTAATGCTGGGACACTGCAGAGTCAGGCTGCACCGCAAGATGGTAGGTAGCAGGTGCAGGTCTCTAGTGGAGCTGAACTCAGGAGTTGGAATACCTGGAACAATAGCAGAACAACCACAGGCAGGAGATACTTGTATCACTAGGTTTGACAACTAAAGCACTACCAACTTTCCAGCCCAGGAACAGGATATTTATACCAGCTGGGAAACAAGGATTGGCTGGCTGATTAAGCAGAGTCTAGAGTGCAGTTGCTGAATAATTAGGCAGAAACCAGAGTGCAGCTGATAGGCTGAAAAGTAACATGTGATGAAAACAAACATGGCTGCACCCATGTTTGAACTTGGAGGGAAAGACTGTTTGTAACTTGAATGTGAGTTTTAACCATGAAGCTGCCAGAATCACAGTGAAGAGACTTGAGACAATGAGATGCAGCGTGCTGCATGCAGACAGTGCAGATGGAATCCAGGCTTGGAACGCTGGGACAGTCTCAGGAGGCATTTGGAAGGTAAATACTGATAAAGAATTACCTGGATCGTGACACACAGGCTACACATGTTTCAGATGAGGATTCATCGGAGGATGAAATGTCAATAAACTCTGGTTCAGCATACGAGGAGGACGAGGAAGGTTTCACCTCAGTGGATATAGCCGAGTTAATTAAAGCAATGAAAGCCATTCTATTTTTAGAGGATTCAGCAGAGCCTGTGTTAAAAACCAAGGCACCTGTGTTTAAACATCCCAAAACAGTTAAGACTGAGTTTCTGGGGTCAGATCAGCTGATGGAAATCATGGAAGTGTTACGTTCCTGATGCTCAGAACTAGAAAGATGTTGCGAAGTAAGTCCAGAGCACCAGGACGTGACGCTGAAATAGGGAGGGAACGGGAATAGCCCCTAGCACCCTACCTCCGTTGTTTTACCCGTGTGGTCAGTTCACGCCTGAGTGACTATGGTTTCTTGGGCCCACGGCAGCCGCGTTTGAAGGGCAGATTAGGTCTGCCTAACTCCGATGCCCCCAGGTCTTAGAGTGAGACAAAGCGTGAACCGAGACAGGATAATAACAAGGGGACCTCTAACTAAAGCAAACAGAAGCTAGGGGCTACTAACTACCCTAAAACAAAATATATGTGCGGCACGCCGCCAAAGGAAAAGAACAACAAAAGATATCACTGTCCACTCCCCCACACGGCACCGCCGAGTTCCGGGGAGGACAGTGAAAAGCGGAAACCTCCGCAAAAACCACCAATACAAAAAGTACCAAAAGGACTAAGCGGCCTAGGCCGCAACACGCGGCAGGAGCCGCTACTCACGAAACCGGAAGAGAACCCCAACAAACGAGAACCCCCAGATGACTGTAACAGGTTCACTTGAACAGGAAGGATTCCCAGGACCGGCTTCAGAACTCCAGGACTCAGGAGCACAGGGAGCAGGATCGACCAGATACAGCTGACCAGGAACAGACGTTACAAGGCAGGAACAGCATACAGGAAGCTATCACCGGCGTCTGTGCCAGGTAGTGAGGGAGAATATAACAGGGAGCCCTCCAATAGCTGCAGCGAAGCTTAATTAGTAATGTCGTGCAGCTGCCCTGCTGCACGACCAGAGCTAACAGGTGTATTGATTGATAGGAAGCAACGGGGAGCGCGGTTCGTCTGTGGCGTCCCCGTTGCTAAGGGTCCGGCGGCTACGCGCGCACAGCGTCCCAGCGTTCCCAGGGACCCGGCGGCTCAGCGCGCACGGCGTCCTGGCGTTGCTAGGCGCTGGGCGGGCAGGAAGGGAGGTGCGGCGGCCGTGAGCGTCGCTCGGAAGCAGACCGAGCGGCGCCGCGGACCGCGGCACCTAACAGGAAGAGGCTTGGGCTATGCCCAATAAGAAGTTTAGAATTCCTAGGAAATGGAATTCCAATTATCCTCTTTCAGCTGGGGATTGTTTAAAAAGGGAGGTGGCTCTGCTTTCAACATCATTAAATGATGTCATGGATAGGAGAGTGGATGGTTTTTAAAAAAAAAACATTTTTTCCCTGTCTGGGGCAGTCATAAGACCAGCCATGGCTTCAGCTTGGATGGCAAAGGCAATGGCTGCCTGGGCTGATGCATTGGAGGGGGATTTTTCAATGGCATCTAGAGAGCAAAAATCCTATATGCCACATATAAAACAGTTCCAGGCCCTACCTTTTGGGTTAGCCACAGCCCTCAGAGTATTTACCAAAATTATGGTGGTAATGGCAGCTTATCTCCGCCAGCAGGGGATAAGAATTCTTCCATAATTTGATGATCTTTTAATCCTGGCACAGGAATTGCTCCTATGTCATCTGCAACAGACAATAACGTGTCTGCAAAGGCACGAGTGGCTCATAAATTGGGCAAAATCATCTATGTTCCGTCACAGCGGATGACTCACTTGGGGGCTGTACTGGATTTAAGCCTTCAGAGAGTATTTTTACCACTGAACAAGATATCCAAAGTTCAGTCAAGGATTCAGGAGCTGCTACACAGTCAAAGGGTATCTATTCACACAGCAATACATGTGATGGGATTGATGGTGTCAACATTCGACATGATGGAGTATGCTCAGTTCCACTCGAGGCCTCTGCAGTATCTGATCCTTGCCAAATGGAATGGGTTTCATCAGATGATAAAAACACAGACTATGGTCCTTACGGTGGAAGTAAGGAGGTCGTTAGGCTGGTGGCTACAGACATCCCATCTGGACAAAGGGAGACCCTTTTGGATATTGGATTGGGAAATTCTGACAACAGATGACAGTCTCCAGGGCTGGGGAGCAGTGTCAGGAAGGTTTTGTTTCCAGGTGCAATGGACCAAGGAAGAAGGTTGCATGCCAATAAATATATTGGAACTTCAGGAAAAAACAGTTCAGATCCGCTCGGACAATGCAACGGCACTTACGTACCTCAACCATCAGGGAGGAACTCGCAGCCAAAAAGCTATGAAGGAGGTAAATCACACACTAAAGTGGGCAGAACTTCATCATCCAGCCTTGTCCGCAGTGTTCATTCTGGGAGTCCTAAACTGGGAAGCGGATTTTCTCAGTCGACACACCATTCAGGAAAGCGAATGGGCTCTACACCCGGAGGTCTTCCAGACTCTAGTCGACAAGTGGGGGTCGCCAGAGATAGATCTCATGGCATCCCATGAGAACAACAAAGTTCTCGCATACGGGTCAAGAACAAAGGATCCCAGAGCGATCTTTGTGGATGCTCTGTCGGTGAGATGGGACTTTCATCTGGCCTATGTGTTTCCTCCAATCACCTTATTACCCAGGGTGGTGAGAGAGATAAAGCAAGGAAAGGGTGTCGTGATACTAATAGCTCCGGCTTAGCCCAGAAGACATTGGTACACAGATCTGCAGAGAATGTCGATGGATGCTCCATTCCTGCTCCCTCAACGTCCAGATCTACTGACGCAGGGTCCTTGTTATCACAGACATCTGGATTGACTGTCTTTGACAGCATGGCTCTTGAGACTTCTATCCTGAAGTCAAGAGAATTCTCACAACAGGTAATTTAAACAATGCTCAGAGCAAGGAAACCTTCCTCAGCTCGAGTTTATCACCGAATATGGCAAACATATATTCATTGGTGCACTGAACGGAAAATAGACCTAAGGTCTTTCAGAGTTTCCAGGGTCTTAGCATTCCTTCCGGCAGGAATGGATAAAGGTTTGAAGGTGGCTTCATTGAGAGTACAAGTGTCAGCATTGACTGTATGGTTCCAAAATAAAATTGCCAACTTACAGGATGTGTGTACTTTTTTCCAGGGAATGCTGCACATTCAACCTTCTTTTGTTTCTCCTACAGTGCCTTGGAACTTAAGTTTAGTCCTAAAGGTCCTTCAAGTTGCCCCATCTGAACCACTTAATAAAGTGGATCTTAAATGGTTGACAGCTAAAGTTCTCTTTCTACTGGCCATGGCGTCAGCTAGAAGAGTGTCAGATTTAGGGGCATTGTTATGTCGTCCTCCATTTCTGATGATAGAGCGGTTCTCAGAACTAAATCTGGGTATCTTCCCAAGGTGGTGTCTAAATTTCAGCTTAACAAAGAAATTGTAGTCCCGGTTTTCCAGGAACCGGGCCTTTCTGCGGGAGATGCATCGCTGGACGTGGTCCGTGCCTTAAGGATCTACATGGATCATACCAGTGCCATCAGAAAGACAGATTCTCTCTTCGATCTCTACGGATTTCACAAGAGAGGATGGACTGCTGATCAGCAGACACTGGACAGATGGCTTCAGATGACTATTTCAGAAGCATATTCTCATGCTAATCTCCCTGTTCTGGCTAATGTCTCTGCTCACTCTACTCATAAGGTAGGTCCATCATAGGCAGCACAACGTGGTGCTTCAGCAGAACAGATACCTGTATGTAAGGCAGCCACATGGTCTTCCATTAACACATTCATTAGACATTATGCCATGGATACCTTTGCCTCTCAGGATGCTGAATTCGGGCGAAGGAGTCTCCTGTCCAATGAGGAGCGTCCCCACCACTAAATTGCTTTGGGAAATCCCAATGTTATCCTGTGGATAACCTGTGGACCCTGCTGGAGAAATATACGTTATGGTAAGAATTTACAGTTGATAACGGTATTTCTCCTAAGTCCACAGGATCCACAGGGATCCCACCCTGACACACCTGATTTGAGGATGCTTTTACTCGCTAACCTCTTCCTTCTTGTACAGAAGGGTGTGCATGTGTGTTCTTCTCGCTATCTATGATGCTCCTGCCTTAACCTTTGGGAAAACAACTGATTTGTCTGAGCCAGGAGGCGGGGATATATGGATGGACCCGTTACATGCTGGGAGGCCGAAAAGCTTTGGCCGATTGGTGCAAATCCGCTGTCGCTTCATCATATCCCAATGTTATCCTGTGGATCCTGTGGACTTATCAACGGTAAGTTCTTTTACCATAACGTATATTTTTTTTACTTTTTTCATATAAAACCTGTGTATTTCTACTGGACAAGGGGACGTGAATGGCTACGTGGGATGTAGGTAAGTATATGTAAGTGTGAGTGTGCAAGTATGCTTTATTAAAGTTATACTTTCACGGTGTGTGTGTCCTGGCTTTATTGTAATATTTTTTTTTTACCTGTGGAACTACAGGTACCAGCGGGCCCTTTAATGCCCCGCAAGCTGGTACTTGTGGTTCTCCAAGTACCAGCATGCTGTGGAGGCTTGCTGGGACCTGTATTTCCACAGGTAAACAACAATATTTATTCTTCATTTTACACAATGGCTATCTGCCCGCCACCATCTGCCTATGGGTGCTGCTGACAGCCTTGGGCTTCAGGCCTGGCCATTGGGTGCCTGGAGGGGAGGACCCCTTTTTTTGATGGTCTTCACTCCCCCAGGGAACCCCGGCTAGAGCTGACTAGGTGGGGGGTAATGCCACGGCTGCAGGGACCTGTTTAAATGTGCCCCTCGGCTGTGGCATTATCTCCTTGACTAGTGGAGCCCAGTGCTGGATACATTACATTACTCGAGTTGTCTGTTTGCAATGGCAAAACATCTGCATGCGAGGTTTGCCATTGGCAACTTTGGGATTGCAGGAAACATGAAATTTTGCATGTTCCTGCACCACATTATACTTGCGAGATGGTCAAAATGTGCGAATTCAGCACTAAACTCGCACTTTTGACCAAATTGCATCCTATTACATTCCCCCATTGTCTGGAATTTAAAGAGGGGATGCAGTTAAGATCTCGGCTGTCAAAATCCCGACACCTGTCAAAATCCCAACATCAGAATTCCGACAGGGTCAGAATACCTGCGCCGGAACTCCAACAGCTGGGATCCCAACCGCTGTAAATATAGCCAGGAGGAGCTTAGGGTTAGACACAGTGGTGCAAGAATGCGGAGACACTTGGGTACGGCATACTGTACCCTTAAGAATTTGGCAGCAGGTACGCAGTACCACCTGTCGCACCCTTTGCACCTGTGACCGCCATTACCACAATTATAATGAGCCATTAAGCAACAAGACCATGGTGCTTGGCAGCATGACGGAGCCTCACACTTTATCAGAGTTACTGGGAACACGACGGTGACGTCACTTCATTCTTCCTTCTCTGGCAGCCGTGACTGGTGAAAAGAGAGGAACCTGGGTGCACTTTCCCGTGGCATTCGTTGCTGGGTGCAACAGTGCAGCTTTTCCCCTTCACTCGACTCGAGTAACGCATCGGCACTGAGTAGCTTTTGTTCTTCACAGGTTGGGCTGCTGGGCATGTCTCTTGCTTCTTCACTGTGTGGGGTAATTCATTTCTAATATAATGTGGACATTATATATATATTTATATTATTATGAGGGTATTACTATATATTGTTTGTAATTTGGGGTATTACTATATATATTTATTATACTGGGGGAATTACTATACATTTCTGTTATACTGGGGGTATAACTATATATTTCTATTATACTGGAGGCATTACTATATATTTAGCCTTGTCTCCAGAGTGCAAAGAAAAGGGGTTATGTCGTGTGGCCACGCCACTAGTGTCATGTAGCCACTCCCCCTAGTGTTGTGTAGCCACACCCCTCACAACAAGTGACCACGCCCATTTTTGGCACTCAGTACCACTAAGAAAATATTTCTGCTTGTACCACTGGTTAGACACTAAGAGGGGAGGTTAGGGTTAGGCTGCGGGAAGGGAGGTTTAGGTGGTAGGGGACAGGATGTAGCATAATAAACTCAGGTATGGGTCGTTGGATAGACACAACTTAGGTCGACAGTCATTAGGTTGACCATGGAATGTCGACATGCATAAGGACGACAGGGACAATATGTCGACATGGTCATTAGGTCGACATGCAGTAGGTCGACAGGTCAAAAGGTCGACATGAGGTTTTTGACTGTTTTTTGTGTCGTTTTCTCTGTAAAGTGACGGGGAACCCAAATTAGTGCATCGTGTCCCCTCGCATGGCTCGCTGCTTCGGGCAAGGTGCCGCGCTCCGCTACCTCTTTGCTCGGCACAGATTACCGTTCCAATCGTAGTCCATGGGGATCGTTAAGTATGAAAAAATAAAAAAAAATTGAAAAACTCATGTCGACCTTTTGACCTGTCGACCTAGTACATGTCGACCTAACGGCCATGTCGATCTAATGCATGTCGACCTAATGGCATTGTCGACCTTCAGTAGTCAACCTAATGAGTGTCGACCTAAGTTGTGTCGACCTAACGGCCGTAACCCATAAACTCACCTTGCTATAATTACAGTGCCCTTGCTATGATTACAATACAAGGCCTGTGCCCCAGCACCACAGTCATCTGTGAAGATAAATGCAGCTCTAAGAAGATAATCACTGGAAGCAAAGAAAGATTTTCTACAACAACAAATCATATGTCACATGTATGACCCAACATCACATGACACTGATTCCAGCTTGCACAAGCTCAGGGCTACACTACATTGATTTTTTTTCAATGCTTATGTCAGTTGTTTCCAAACTTTCTTGAATCACGGCGCCCTAGAGTATAAGCATGGCACCCCCAGGATAAAAGTTAATTGTTAATATATTTGAAAAAATAAATGTCATTAAGTAAATTGTGCCTACCTGTCATCATTAGGTTCAGTAATGAGGTGGTGTACAGTTGTGCCTCTGTTTGTCCACATGTTTTATGATTGGCAGCCACTAGCACTGGCTTTGTCTGTCACTTTGACCATAAATAATTTGATTTGGTCCTTGACCACCAGCCCGAGGCACCTCTGCAATAGCCTTGCGGCACCCAAGGGTGCCACGGCACACAGTTTGAGAACCACTGGCTTATGTTATGATTTAATATCCTTCATGTAGATAATACGTTGTCACAACTGGATCTTTTGACCTGATTATCTGTGTAGTAGAATATAGGGTATATGTTTAAGATACCATCTGTCAGGATCAGGGCAGTCGGAATGTCCCGACTCCAGACAGAACACCGAAGCCGGAATTCCAAACAGGTCAACGTTTCGATGCAGGAATCCTGACAGCCAGAATCCCGGAGGAAAGTCTAGCTGGTAGTGTTAGGGTTTTGCTGCAGGGGGTGGAGGTGGGGGTGTTAGTTTTAGGCACCAACCGGTAAGTTTTGGGTTAGGCTGCGGTGGGGGGGAATAAGAGTTAGGCTGTGGCGAGGGGGGATAGGCACCACTGGGAGCGGGGGTAGATTTAGACATTAAGGGGAGAGGTTAGGAAGTAAGGAGGGAGGTTAGGGTTAGGCTGTGCTAAGGGAGGGTTAGGTGGGCAGGGAAGAGTTAGAATACTTACCTCACCCCTGTCGAGAACATGACCATCGGGATGCCAGTGTTGGTATTGTGGGCGCCAGCATCCCGTCATATACCGATCATGAATAGGTAAGCTAGCCTATCATTTTTTATTATACAAGCATAAAACTGTATTCACTGAGTAATCCACTGCTAGACCCCAAGCCTCAGCCGACACAACCAGACCAGCATACAAAAATATTCTAAATAAGTCTGTATACAGATATATTTTTTTAAAGATGTGTATGTTAGGTTTTTGGAACTTGGTGATTCTGAACTTGGGTTTTACCTCCAGGCTCATCATCAGTGAACTTGGGCTGTGGGCTGCAGTACAGGCTGTGACTGTGTTAGTGTCTGTCATCAGCGAAGGTCTGTGGGCTACTATGTGACTGCAGATTAAAAGCTGTGGCAGTGGTGAATCTATAATGTCAGTGTTAAGGTGCATATACACGGTCAGATTCTGCCTAAAGGCCGATTTTGACTTTGCAATTTCCCTTGAACGCCCGAAGCCCAGAACCAATGATATTGACTATACACATGATGCAATTTTGGCTATGTACAATTTTGACTATATGCAATTTAGACTGCACTAGAAACTAGATTGTACACTTTCTATTTAAAATCTGTTTTTCTTGCGATACGACCCTGCAGGAGCCTGCATCAGCATTGCAAGCTGTATACACATGGGCCCTCATTCCGAGTTGATCGCTCGCTAGCTGCTTTTAGCAGCAGTGCACATGCTAAGCCGCCGCCCTCTGGGAGTGTAACTTAGCTTAACAGAAGTGCGAACGAAAGATTAGCAGAATTGCGAATAAAAAATTTCATGCAGTTTCTGAGCAGCTCTAGACCTACTCCTATCTTGCGATCACTGCAGTCAGTTTAGTTCCTGGTTTGACGTCACAAACACGCCCTGCGTTCGGCCAGCCACTCCCCCATTTACCCAGCCACTCCTGCGTTTTTGCCTGGCACGCCTGCGTTTTTTAGCACACTACCTAAAAACGCTCAGTTACCACCCAGAAACAACCACTTCCTGTCAATCACTCACCGATCAGCAGAGCGACTGAAAAGCGTCGCTCGGCCATTTGTAAAATTGCATAGTTTTGTGTGAAAGTACTTAGCGCGTGCGCCTGCAGCCCATACGCATGCGCAGAACTGCCGGATTTTAGCCTGATCGCAATTCTGCAAAAAACGGCAGCGAGCGAACAACTCGGAATGATCACCATGGTGCGCTATGAACTAGGTTTTCTACCGATATATATATAGTCAATATCGGTAGTTCAAATCGCACCGTGCGGGAGCACGCATCGTTAACAATATTGAGTGTACACACAAAACGAGATAGTAAAAGATATTGCTCAGAATGGCTCTTCTGAGCAATGGCCCTCATTCCGAGTTGTTCACTCGCTAGCTGCTTTTAGCAGCTTTGCACACGCTAAGCCGCCGCCTACTGGGAGTGAATCTTAGCTTAGCAGAATTGCGATACGAAAGATTTGCATAATTGCGAATAGAAATGTCTTAGCAGTTTCTGAGTAGCTCGAGACTTACTCTGCCACTGCGATCAGTTCAGTCAGTTTCGTTCCTGGTTTGATGTCACAAACACACCCAGCGTTCGCCCAGACACTCCCCCGTTTCTTCAGCCACTCCCGCATTTTTCCCTGAAACGGCAGCGTTTTTTCGCACACACCCATAAAACGGCCAGTTTCCGCCCAGAAACACCCACTTCCTGTCAATCACACTCCGAACACCAGAACGAAGAAATTTCTTCGTAAAGCCGTGAGTAAAATACCAAACTTATTATCAAATTTACTTGGCGCAGATGCACTGCGAACATTGCGCATGCGCATTAGCGACTAATCGCTCTGTTGTGAAAAAAAATAACGAGCGAACAACTCGGAATGAGGGCCAATATCTTTAACTTTTTTATCTAGTGTGTATGGGGCTTAAGTGGTATTGTGTGCTATAGTTACAGTACATGGTATTATCTTACACTTGAGCATTTACCTGGGTGGATCACTACAAACTGATGGCTTAATTCATGTTTATATGCATATGCCTGCACAGCTGTGATTTTTCAGGCTACGGACTAATCGCAAGTGAACTGCCATCACAAAGTCCTCAGCAACTGTGTACACATACACAGCACAGATGGAAAAACGAGGAACATCGACTCCTCCAGTGAATCTATGGTCATACAGACTGGCCATGGCAGTTGCATTGCTGGTGCCATGTTTCTCTATGTACCTGATTGCAGCTGAAGGTAAAAGCATATTTTTGCCGTCATTACTCGTCACCTCGACAAACGGCCCCTTCCTATCAAACACTATGAGTTAAAAATGTCACTGCATGCAGCATCACAGAGAAACCTGGGTTAGCGTGCAGTGTGATCCAGGTGCAGTCTGTGCAGTGCAGGTGCAGTCTGATGATAATCGCTCAGCATTGTGTACAAATATGAATTAGGCCCGTAGGGGTCTATTCATAAAGCAGAGAAAAGCACTGTTTTGCGATAAACAGGACTTTTCTTTGCTTAGTGCTATTCACTAAGCGGGTTACCGTAGAGAAGTTCCTGACTTCTCCATTGGCGTACCTGCTCAGTGCCTGAATCACATAGAAGAAATGAAAGCTCAGCATTACGTTCCTCTGCTGTTTTTGGAATCGCCATCTCAGGATGTTATAATCAGCCTCCAGAACGGGGCAGATAGTTGTCTCCACGCCTGTTATCACCATTCCCTTCTCTGATGCCTGACCAATCATACACTGAGCACTCCACTGAAGGAGATAGGAGTGTCAGTTTATATGTAGTGACTGCTACCCCCATAGCCGCTGGCTTGATCTACCCCTGCCACCACCCCTACTGCCACTCTGTCCTGTATGGAGGTGACCTGCCATATGCCGGGTCACCTCAGTCTGCTAATTAATTGCTACCCCCACCGCCGGCTCACTCTTCTAACTACCCCTGCCTGCTGCTTTGTGCGTATATTAGAGGTGACCCAGCATATGCCACTTCTGACTGTCCGATGCCCCTCCCCTCCCCATGGCTGTCTCTCTCTGCTGTCCACTCTCTCTCTGTTCTTTAGGGACCTGGCATATGCTAGGACACATTAGACGGCTTACTCTCTGATGCCCTTGGGTTGCTCTACCACCCCCCTTTCCGAAGCTCCACGGTGCATGCATAGACAGGGACTGGCATCTCGGGAGCCCTGGATTTTGCATTGCTTCACCGGGAATGTAAGTATACATGAATTGTTACTTGTCAAAGCTTTATATTGCATTGAATTGATGCGATATACAGTGAAAAGTAACAATTCTCTTTTTAATGTTTTTCATGAGAAGACAGTAACGTTGACAGCTACTGTAGTAGTTCACTGTGTGTGAAGTCTTTTAACATAATGATCTGGGCCTATAATTTATCACATGTATTCTGTCATGTCTCCTAAAAAGGACATTCAATGTATTGTAGCTGGCGTTGCCTGTTGAATTTCATTATGTGACTTTAGTGTGATTGGTACATGGGATTATTCTCCTATAGGAGAAATTGCAGTCATGTCACATGCCACTCGCTCAGGGACGTAGCAAGGGTGGCTCATTTGGAGTGCGTGCTCCAGGCACTGGAAAAGTTAGAGGGCATGCCGCAGAGTAGGAGGAGCAGAGGAGGTGCACACTGACTCGGACTCTAGGGGTAATTCTGAGTTGATCGCAGCAGGAACTTTGTTAGCAGTTGGGCAAAACCATGTGCACTGCAGGTGGGGCGGATATGACATGTGCAGAGAGAGTTAGATTTGGGTGGGGTGTATTCAAACTGAAATCTAAAGTGCAGTATAAAAATAAAGCAGCCAGTATTTACCCTGCACAGAAACAAAATAACCCACCCAAATCTAACTCTCCCTGCAAATATTATATCTGCCCCCCCCCCCCCACGCCCCCCCCCCACCCCCTTGAGGTGCACATGGTTTTGCCCAATTGCTAACAAACTTGCTGCTGCGATCAACTCAGAATTACCCCCACTGAGACTAGGTAGGGAACAGGGCAGGCAGAGGCGACAGCAGGAGGCACTGACAGCCAGCACATGCTGGAGCTCTCACTGACCCTCAAGCTGCTGCGGAGCAGCTATTTCTGCCCCTCAGGCAATTCAGTGGCATTATTTTCATTGAGAAATTGGAAGATTATCAGATCTGGGTAGGGGGTTAGTTTTGGGGCATTATTTTCATTGAGAGACTGGGGGATTTTCAGGTCTACGGGAGGTCACATATGGGCCATTATTTTCATTAAAGGTTTGGGGGGTTGTGAGGTCAGGTCAGTCGGGGCATACATAGTGTGTTTAATTTATTTAAATTTAAAAAAGTAAATATTTGAATACAGCTACTTCCACAGTGGCTCTATGTCACGGTCTTGCCTTGGCAGGTGCGGGAGGGACGGAACTTACCAGTCCGGGTGTTCTGGCGGGGTCCCTCCGACAGGGGTGCGGGCTGCTGTCGCTGGGCGAGGTGCACAGGCAGGCATGCTGAGGCCTGTGTGAGGAAGCAGGATAGAGGCAAGGTTGGGTGTAGTGTCATCAGTGCCTGTTCCCGGCGTTGCCATCTTGGATTCTGGCAAAGGTGTGTTTTGCCCTTCCTTCTCTCAAGAAGAGGTTCTGGCTGCAGCAACCAATGGGATCCGTGCCACAGGTATAAATCTGGGAGACCAGGAAGCAAATTTGCCAGTGCATCGTCCTCCACAGTCTAGGCTGTGGCAACAGTTCTCTATGCTCCACAGCAGCATCCGTGCAGCACTTGTCTGAAACCAGCTCCCAGCTTTCGGCTGCATCATATCCAGAGTCAGTCTTACTAAATCTTTTTCCAGCCTCGGTGCCTTCCAGTACTCTGCAGCCTACCCTGTCTCCGACCCTCAGTCCACAATTACCTAAAACCCCAGAGTCCTCCATCAGCCTCGGTTTACTTGAACCAGGTTTTCCCACCTCCAGCAGCCGTATTGAACTTTCCATGTTGAATTGGGACAATAATGTAATCTGGAACTACTGTTCATTGGGACAATACTGTAATCTGAAACTACTGTTCATTGCTCCGTTAATAAATAACATCCATGCAAAAGTCCTTCATTCATTCTGCACGTCTTTTGTTCAAAGATCCTGGGACTCCAGAGTCTCTTGAGCTGAATCCGGATCCACAAATTTCCCAGAACGTGATACTCTACTGTGGTGTAACGTGTATTAGGAGCTCTACCATGGCATAACATTTATAAGGTGATTTACCATGGTGTAAGGTGTATAAGGGGCTCTACTTGGCATAATGGGGGTCATTCCGAGTTGATCGCTCTCTAGCAGTTTTTAGCAGCCGTGCAAACATATAGTCGCCGCCCACGGGGGAGTGTATTTTCGCTTTGCAGGAGTGCGAAACGCCTGAGCAGCAGAGCGCCTGCAAACACATTTTGTGCAAAACAAGAGCAGCCCTGTAGTTACTTATCCTGTGCAATGATTGCTGCGATGAGTGACACGGTAATGACGTCAGATACCCGCCCAGCAACCACCCGGCCATGCCTGCGTTTTTCCAAACACTCCCAGAAAACGGTCAGTTGACACCCATAGACGCCCTCTTTCTGTCAATCTCCTTGCGTTCGGCTGTGCGATTGAAATAGTCGCTAGAAGCAGTACAAAACCACAAAGGACTTCGTACCCGTACGACGCGCATGCGCATTGTGGTGCATATGCATGCGCAGATTAGCCATTTTTTTCACTGATCGATACGCAGAGTACAACGACAGCTAGCGATCAACTCGGAATGACCCCCAATATGTATAAGGAGCTCTACTGTGGCATTATGTGTCTAAGCGGCTCTATTGTGTGGTGTAACGTTTCTAAGCAGCTCTTCTGTGTGGTGTAATGTGTATAAGCAGCTCTACTGTGTGGCGTAACATGTATAAGCAGCTCTTCTGTTGTGTAACGTGTATAAGCGGCTCTACTGTGGCGTAACGTGTATAAGCAGCTCTTCTGTGTGGCGTAACGTGTATAGGCGGCTCTACTGCGCGGCGTAATGTGTATAAGTGGCTCTACTGTGTGGTGTAACGTGTATAAGCAGCTCTACTGGTGTAATGTGCATAACGGGCACTACTGTGCAGTGTAATGTGAATTGGTACTATTATGTGGCCACGCCCCAATATTTTAGTTGCGCAACCATGTTTGAGCACAGGTTGTTAAATCAAAATAACTAAAGTACTAATTAAATCATCTGTGCTTAAATATGGCTTCCTTTAAAACCTGGACTGCTAGTGTAAAACCTGGACTGCTAGTGTGCTTTGAAAACCGTGGCTGGGAACCCCTACTTATGTGTTTAGGTTTAGATTTTCTTCTAATGGTTTGATCTTGTTCTGTGTCCACAAAGGATAATTTTTCTTTTTTACATTATTTACTTGTATTTTGCAGTTAGTGGTTGAATGTACATGGGCCTAATTCAAAGCTGATCGTAGATGTGCTATTTACTATCACAATCTCTGATATGCAGGGGGATGCCAAGCACAGGGATAGTCCGCCCCGCATGCCAAACCCTAGCCCTCCTACAGAGATGCGAAAGCAGCACACGGCGGCGATGCTTTCACACCTTCCGAGTAGCTCCCTGGCAGGTGGCTACCCGCCATGTTTTGTGTCACAGTAGCTCTCCCCAGCAATGGTCCGGACACACCTGCATTGTCTGGACCGCGAGCCCCCCCCCCCAATGCCGTTAGAACGCCACCTGCAAGCCCCCTCCTACCCCGCTACTGCCTCTGCCTATCAATCGGCAGATGTGATCGCACCAGTGAGATGCTTTTGCATCTCACTGTGTGTGCACGCGCAGTGTGGCCGCTGCGCATTCGCACACCACATAGGGCTTCAGCCTGCGAATGCTGCCATTGCAGTGACCAAGTCTGAATTGGGCCCCATATCTGGGAGATCTTAGGAAGGGATAGTATGATTTTATTAGATAGCTTTCACTAGTGATATAAAATATTTACAGTTCATTATCTTTAGCACTTAGGGTGGCATGCCCCCAAAATGATGGAAAATGGGGTAGGGTGCAATGAGGCCACACCCTTCTCATGGGGGGAAGGGAGTGTCTGTGCACCAGCTCACATCTTGCCTAGGGCGTCAAATTGTTTAGGTCCAGCCCTGCAGTGTCTCTCTGTCACTGACCTAGTGTACTGATAGGGTGGGCCTGCTGAGTGGGGCATGCCTTGATGTGGGCTTAACCACTTAATTGACACAAGCAAAAAAAGGAATAAAAATCCCAAACCAATGTGGTATAACAAAAATATAAAGGAATTAATGGACAAAAAAAGACAAGCATTTAAAAAATACAAATCTGAGGGGGATGCGGAGTCATTCCAGCACTATAAGGACTGTAACAAAATATGCAAAAAAAGGAATAAGAGCGGCTAAAGTAGAAACTGAAAAACTAGTAGCAAAGGAAAGCAAAGCGAATCCTAAAAAATTTTTTAAGTACATCAACAGCAAGAGACTAAAGAAGGAGAGCATAGGCCCTTTAAAGGACAAGAGGGGAGTCTTAATCAAAAATGATAATGATATAGCAAACAAACTAAACAAGTTTTTTTCAACAGTATTTACCAGAGAGGACCAAATGCTGGGTCTAACACAAAATCTCAACAAAGATAATGTCCCACTGCTAAATGCTTATTTATGTGAGGAGGTAGTCTGTGACCGATTAAAAAAGTTAAAGATTAATAAGTCACCTAGTCCAGATGGAATTCACCTGACTTCTTATGGAGTTGCACGCTGAACTAGCAAGACCTCTATTTTTGATCTTCATGGATTCGGTTAAATCGGGTATGGTTCCCATAGACTGGCGTATAGCGGAGGTAGTGCCGATATTTAAAAAGGGGAGCAAAGCTGAACCAGGTAATTATAGACCAGTAAGTCTTACATCTATAGTGGGGAAAGTATTGGAAGGTATTCTAAGGGACAGTATTCAAAAGTTCCTTGAAGCTAATAAGGAACCAACATGGATTTGTGAAGGCCATATCATGTCAAACCAACTTACTTGGCTTTTATGAAACAGTAAGTGCGAACCTTGATCAGGGTAAGGAGGTGGATGTGATCTTTTTAGACTTTGCCAAAGCTTTCGACATGTACCACACATGCGTCTTCTTTATAAGCTACAAGGAATAGGGCTAGGGAGCACAATATGCACTTGGGTCAGTAATTGGTTAGATAATAGGGAGCAGCGCGTTGTGGTCAATGGATCATTTTCAAATCGGACTAAAGTACTAAGTGGTGTGCCACAAGGGTCTGTACTTGGACCACTTTTGTTCAATATTTTCATCAACGACCTAACAGTAGGTCTAGAGAGCATGGTGTCAATTTCCGCAGACGATACCAAATTGTGTAAGGTTATAAATACGGAGGGGGATGCTGCGTCTCTTCAGAATGACTTAACTAAACTGGAAGCATGGGCAGCAAAATAGAGAATGAGATTCAACACAGACAAGTGTAAGATAATGCACTGTGGGGGCAAGACCAAAAGTTATACCTACATACTAAATGGGGTGATACTAGGGGATTCTGTACTGGAAAAAGACTTAGGGGTCACATAGATAACAAATTAAGCAGCAGTACCCAAAGTAGGAGTGCAGCAAAGAAGGCTAATAAGATATTAGCATGCATAAAACGGGGAATTGATGCAAGGGACGAGAGTATTATACTCCCATTATATAAATCACTAGTGAGGCCACATTTTGAATACTGTGTGCAATTTTGGGCACCATATTACAAAAAGGATATCCCGGAGCTAGAAAAGGTACAGAGGCGGGCGACCAAACTAATCAAGGGCATGGAGACGCTGGAATACGAGGAAAGGCTTGGAAGGCTAGGCATGTTTACATTGGAAAAGAGGAGACTAAGAGGGGACATGATCAACATCTACAAATATATAAGGGGTCAATACACAGAGCTCGGGAGGCACCTGTTTTCTATAAGATCAGCACAGAGGACCCGTGGTCACTCACTTAGGTTAGAGGAGAGGAGTTTCCACACATTGAGGCGAAAAGGTTTTTTCACAGTAAGGACAATACGTGTTTGGAATTCCCTGCCTGAGAGAGTAGTTACAGCAGACTCAGTCAACACCTTTAAGAATGGGTTAGATAAATTCCTATTGGATAAAGATATTCAGGGTTATGGTGCGTAGGCACGCATTATAGTTAATATACCTAGTCCTAACATAAAATTAACTAGTCCTATAATAAGACTGCATAGAAGACCACAAATAGGTTGAACTTGATGGACAATTGTCTTTTTTCAACCTTAGTTACTATGTTACTATGTTACACAGATGTACTAAGACTTGGGTAGTAATACAATGGTGAGAGATAAACCACCAATCAGCTTCAAACTGTCCTTTTTCAAACACATCCTGCAACATGACAGTTAGGAGCTGATTGGCTATTACTTTATCTCTCTCCATTTTATCACTTCCAAGTCTTAGTACATCTCCCCCAATATTTTTTTCCAAAAACCGCTCAGAAATAGTAATTTTTTTTCATGATTTAATGTTAAGAACATTTATTTAAACGATAAACACAATACAATAAAAAAAAAACCTCAAAAAATATTTTTTAAACAAACATCAGTTTAAACATCGATGGTCGGTATATCATGACCATTGATTTTTGGAAAATTGTGGCCATCGTGATTTCAGTTTTACGGCACCTGAACCCTTTCTGCAGCCTCCAGGGGCTCCACAGGGAAGGTGAGAGCTGTTTTTTTTTTTTACATTTCCCCAGCAGCCAGTGTCGGACTGGGGCATGATGCGCCCACTGGGGGAATGTATTGGTAGTAGCCGATGTTTAGGGGTGTGGCTTGTCTCCAGAGGGGGTGTGGTCAGCTGCTGCTGAGGCTTTACCAACCATTAGAAAGTGCATTGGCCCCTTCATAAATATATATATGGTAAATATGCTTGTGCATGCAGGATAATGTACCAGATTAATAACAGAAATGCACTCTAGAAAATATACCATAGTCCTGTGCAGTATAAGGTAACATATTATAATATATAAATCAAGCGCACATCCTGGAACCTGATCCCTAGTGGAGGAAGTGGGGTCCCCATGCAGTGGGGTCCACTGGGGGTTTCCCTGCACCTCTTTGGGCCAGTCCAACCCAGCCAGCGGCTGCTAATGTCTGCAGCCACAGGGTGGGGGGTGCTGCCGGGCTGACCACTGATCATCTGCACAGCAGTCACAGGGAAAGGGTACCAGGAAGTAGAGGGACCGGAGGTCCAACCGAGAGTGGCAACTGCAGGAAGATTCTCTTCCTGCAGCCTCACTTTGGGCTTTCTGACATGTCACATCACATGCAACCATGTCAGGGAAAGCACAGCCTGGTGTGGTTGCATCTGATACGACCATGCCAGGCAAGTGGTTAAGGCAGATCCCCCTCAGTGAGGCAGATGTGATAGATACCCCCCATGGTGATTTTTTTATTGCATATTATGCACTGAATGCAGTAGTATTATGGGATGCATTTAATATGCCGTTTGTCGGGATCCTAGTGGTCATGATACCGATGGCGGAATCCCGACCGCCGACATGCCACCAGCCGGAATCCCGGCGCAACATGACTATTCCCACTCATAGGTGTCCATGACACCCATAGAGTGGGAATAGACCCTGTGGCAAGTACAGCGAGCCAACGAGCACGCAGCATGATGAGCGCAGTGAGCCCGCAAGAGGACTCTTTGCGTTCGCCCTGGCATTATGTCGGGCGGGATGCCGCGGTCGGGCTATTGACAGCCGGCATCCCGTCCGCTAGTAAACCATACTGAATCCTGTTATTGCCCGTTGCGCCGCGGTACAGGCAGTTTCTACTTATCAGAGGGGAGACTGAGCTGCCACACCTCTCGTCTCTCCCTGTATTTGCAGCTGAGTGCCTCAAATTTTGTATGTTTTGACTATAAATTAGAAATTTTAATCATTTTTATTGTCAAAACTATGCTATAAATATCTTCTTAGTATTATTCTAATTTCGCAAAATACAAAAAAGATATTTATGACATAGGGACTGATTCAAGTTTGTTGGCAAAGCTAAAAAGCACACAACTGGGCAAAACCATGCTGCACTGCGGGCGGGGCAGATGTAACATGTGTACAGAGAGTTAGATCTGGGTAGGGTGTGTTCAAACTGAAATCTAAATTGCAGAGTAAAATTAAAGCTAACATTTGTGGGCTACATGCAAAAGTAGCCTGTATTTACCCTGCACAGAAACAATATAAACCCCCAAATCTATGATAATTCTGTGATAATTTTTGATGGAACTTGTGAGTGTTATTGTATTCCATCATGAGATGGCGTACAGCAACCAAGTCTCTGCACAAGCTGCTGTTTACATGGCAGCCTGTGCAGCAGAGGGATCTTTTCAGTTACTCTCTGCTGTGTACTCCCTGCCTGGCTGCAGCTCACAGCATTTACATCGGGGATTGCAGGGTCATGGTGCTCCCTATCCAGAGTGAGCCAACAGAGGGGGTCATTCCGAGTTGATCACTCGCTAGCTATTTTTTGCAGCGCAGCGATCAGATAGTCGCCGCCTATGGGGGAGTGTATTTTCGCTTTGCAAGTGTGCAAACGCTTTTGCAGCCAAGCGGTAGAAAAACTTTTTTTTCCAGTTTCTGAGTAGCTGTGGACTTACTCAGTCGCTGTAATCACTTCAGTCTTTTTGGTCCCGGAATTGACGTCAGACACCCGCCCTGCAAGCGCTTGGACACGCCTGCGTTTTTCAAAAGACTCCCAGAAAATGGTCAGTTGACACCCATAAACGCCCTCTTTCTGTCAATCACCTTGCGATCGGCTGTGTGAATGGATTCTTCGTTAAATCCATTGGCCAGCACCGATCCTCTTTGTACCCGTACGACGCGCCTGCGCATTGCGGTACATACGCATGCGCAGTTTTGCTGATTTTTTACCTGATCGCAGCGCTGCAAAAAATAGCTAGCGTGCGATCAACTTGGAATGACCCCCAGAATCTTTTGGTGCCCTTTCTTCACCTGTTCCTAGCTCGTTGCACTACTTGGGGTTTCTGGTCATGTTACGCCAAAAACAACACTAAAAATATTTAAAAATCTCATGTCGACCTTTTCATGTGACGGCCTTTCCTGTGTCAACCTTTTCACTGTGTCCTCCCATCATGGTATCTTTGGTTCCATGGAAAACTTGGTGATACCATGATGGGAGGAGCAAAACACCTCATATCATGAGTTACGCACCCTCCTTCACTGTAGGAGAGAATCTCCAATCCTGCATCCCCATCATAGAGACATTACCAGGTCAAATTCAGCGACCAACACAGAAATTTATAAGGGGACTAAAGATACCTTGAGGAGCTTGGCTAGCTACACACATTAATTACATAAGTCAGGTATGCCACCTGATTGAATAACCAGAAACATCTTAATTGACCCCATATCTACCGAAGATACCTTTATGAGCATTATCACACCTCCTTAGCCTACGCCTACTGGGAGTGTATCTTAGCTTCTTAAAATTGCGACCGATGTATTCGCAATATTGCGATTACAAACTACTTAGCAGTTTCAGAGTAGCTTCAGACTTACTCGGCATCTGCGATCAGTTCAGTGCTTGTCGTTCCTGGTTTGACGTCATAAACACACCCAGCGTTCGCCCAGACACTCCCCCGTTTCTCCGGCCACTCCTGCGTTTTTTCCGGAAACTGTAGCGTTTTTATCCACACGCCCCGAAAACGCTGTGTTTCCGCCCAGTAACACCCATTTCCTGTCAATCACACTACGATCGCCGGAGCGATGAAAAAGCCGTGAGTAAAAATACTATCTCCATTGTAAAATTACTTGGCGCAGTCGCAGTGCGAATATTGCACATGCGTACTAAGCGGAATTTCACTGCGATGCGATGAAAAATACCGAGCGAACGACTCGGAATGAGGGCCATGGTATCTTCTTCACTAACATTTCTCCTAACTTTTCACATCCACATGTCATGGATGATAGGCTGACACACAGAAATCTGCATCCCAATAAACCCAGTGAGATGTGATTTATTTCAACTGTCATTAGCCATATGTACCATTTATTACCCCAAATGCAATAATTGAATTCATTTTACATAAAATCAAACCCATTTAACATAAGTTATTAATTCAACCTTACATGGGGCCTGATTCAGACTTGTGCAGAAAGGCTCCTGCCAGCTTGCACTGAGTGTTCCCAAGCCGCTGCATAATTGACATGCTACAGGCAGCCATTTGAGGGTGGGGTGACATAGGGCATAACTTTTTTGAAATGGCATGTGTTGCCCATGTTTTGTAGGAGTAGCCAGGCCAGGGTCTACACCTTCCGACGCAGACTTCTGACCCTGGCTAAGCAGTTACGCTGCTCATTCTTAGTAAGTTGATGGTTGTGATGATGATTTGACGCTGTATCTTCAGACACAGCAGTTGTATCTGAAATGCTGTCAGGAGACATGTGATTCTTCTTCAGATGCCTCCTGCAACATTAGATTATGGCCCTCATTCCGAGTTGATCGCTCGCTAGCTACTTTTAGCAGCCGTGCAAACGCATAGTCGCCACCCACGGGGGAGTGTATTTTTGCTTGCAGGAGTGCGAACGCCTGTGCAGCAGAGCGGCTGCAAAATCATTTTGTGCAGTACAAGACCAGCCCTGTAGTTACTTATTCTGTGCGATGATGGCTGCGACGAATTACACAGTAATGACATCAGATACCCGGCCCAGCAAATGCCCGGCCACGCCTGCGTTTTTCCAAATACTCTCAGAAAACGGTCAGTTGCCACCCACAAACGCCCTCTTCTTGTCAATCTCCTTGCGAATGGCTGTGCAACTGGAAGCGTCACTAGAACCTGTGCAGAACCACGATGCTCTTTGTACCCGCATGCCGCGCGTGCGCATTGCGGTGCATACACATGCGCAATTTTGCCAATTTTTTAACTGATCGCTACGCAGCGAACAACGGCAACTAGCGATTAACGCAGAATGAGGGCCTATGTTCTCATCACTGCTACAGCCAAAGATGCAGAAGCGCTGAGAATAGCGCCCATCTCTGAATCAGGCCCATAATGCACTGTAATACACATTAAAAAAATGGGTCAGACTGTGATCTAACAGAAAAATGTCAAATTGACCGGCACAGTATTATGATGATGATGATGATGATGATGATGATGATGATGATGATGATGATGATGATTTTCTAATAACATGTTACAATGTACTTTCAATTTAAATATGACTGCAAGTGCAAACCATTTATATATCTTCATACTTTGGCTACATTTCTACATTTTGAGGTTACCCAGCAGAATGGATTTCAGATAAAAGTCTCTGCATATCCGTATAATTTAAATCTGATTTGTGATATTTTTATACATATTTTTATTTCCAAGTTATGATCAATTAGTAATCAAATGTTTAGCTGTTTGTCATATGAATAATTTTCCTGCAAGAATATCTTAATATTGCACAACAATATGAAGAAATTACAACTACAACTACCACAATGCACTATGATGCAGGTGGGCTGAGATTTTCTTATCTTTTGTTATATTGCGCCACCTAGTGATGGCTTTTGCTTAGGTCTTTTCTAATCAAGTTTTATTGGATTGCTTCTTTTCAGAAGAAAAGAGAGTTGCGTATCTGCACTTTTATATGGTTTTTCCACAATAAAAAAAAGGATGATTCTCCTAAATTCAAGGAGTATTCACTGGGGTAAATTTACTAACGTGGGAGGTTTTTTTTAGAACTGGCGATGCTGCTTATAGCAACCAATCAGATTCTATTTAATATTTATCTAGCTGCTTCTTGGAGATAATAGATATAATCTGATTGGTTGCTATGAGCAACAGCACCAGTTCTAAAAAAAAACTCCCACTTTAGTAAATTTATCCCTATGTATCTTATTAATATAGTCTTTCAAATTCTTGTAGAGGATGCTGCCAACTTACAGTAGGGTTATAATCATTGAAAAAAAGAAGCAAGATACTGTATACTGGGCACACAATTGAAACAGATTAATAAAACATAACTTTTAATATCCTCATATGGGTAGAATTACAAAGACAAATGTGTTTTTGAAAATAAAGAATGCGATAAAGATTAAAAAGGAGAGAGCAGTGTCCACTGATTATTTCTGTCATTCTTATTTAATTGGCCAGACAGCCCAAATGACCAATTTCACACACTTGTATGTTGTTGTTTAACGCTGGTGAGTATTCCAATTATTGTAGTTTAATATACATTGGTAAGTTGATGATTTTAAAACATTGAATCACTGGCGTATCTATAATGGGTGCAGTGTGTGTAAGGTCGTTTCTAGACTAAGTAGAGTACAGGGTGAAAAGTCCCTTTGGCCCCCATAAAATATACATGGAAGCAGCAGCGATAGCACTAATATGTTAATGCAGCAGGAGGCATCACAAAACCTTATCCAGTCCGCATAATTTAAGGCTATTTCAGCTTTATCCACTGGAACAAATGGTGCAATGCTGAGAAGACTTCTGTGTAGTAGATCTCTTATGCATTTGCGAGTGTCACACCAGTCCTTAGTCCTGGCCAGGACTTTAAGTATTTAAATTATTGTCGGGAAAATGCCCACTCACTTCCACCTGAGGGGTCCTGACATCTCCCAGCTCCTTATGGATCCAATTCAGTCCCCTGGTGAGATAGCTTTTTACAGGAATGTTCTCCTCAACATGGACAGTGCTATGCCTGCTTGTTATGGTCAGAATAAGGCTCTTATGCGTTTCTCTGCCTTCCCTGGGGTACAGCAGCTTCCTCATTACTGACTAGAGCTGCAT
Organism: Pseudophryne corroboree; assembly: GCF_028390025.1. Lineage (NCBI taxonomy): Eukaryota > Metazoa > Chordata > Amphibia > Anura > Myobatrachidae > Pseudophryne > Pseudophryne corroboree. The sequence goes on along the minus strand of NC_086452.1, from coordinate 312,721,333 downwards.
CTTAGGACGCGGCATCAGATCAACCATACCTCCCAACATTCTGAGGGCTCAAAGAGGGACTCCTGCGCGCGCGTAGCACGCGCGCCCGAAAAAGGGAGTGTGGCCTAACCAAAAGGGGGCGTGGCCTCGTGGCACTGCCGCGATCGCGAGTCACTCCCCCGTTTTTCATCACTTAAGGGGGCATGACCAGCGCTCTGTGAGCCGCTGGCATGCCCCCTCTCCCTGTCTTCACTGATTAGACGCTGTGTGCATGCGCACAGCGTCTATTCACCGCTGCTAAGCAGAGCAGAGATGACAGGAGCCTCCCAACTTCCCCTTCCACACCGCGGGACACTGCGGCCCACGGGTGGGACAGCGGGACTGTCCCAAAAAAACGGGACTGTCCCGCGAAAATCGGGACAGTTGGGAGGTATGGATCAACTGTGACACCATTGGCCAGCTGCGTGACCCACGGGGTTGCGCAAGGCAGCCACCACAGGTTCAAGCAAGTTGCCAGGTAATCTCCAATCTCGGGCGCAGATCCTGGCCCCGTCCCTTCCCCAGAACAATGATGACACGCCTCCGTTTTGAGAAACGAATGTCATCACCGCCTCACAAACAGCATCATACTTTCAATCACTGACAGTTTGATACCATAAAGCGTCTGCTGTCACAAACCCGTACTGCACATGCACAGTATGGGTCCAGCGCAAAGTACCGGACATGCAGGCCCAGTGTCTTCGTCGCTATTCACATTTTGTTTCGCATATTTGAATCATTTAGAACCTGGGCCAGCTCAGAGCGCTGGGCTGGTTGTGCTTGGAGGGGATTCCCACACATTATTTTCTCATTTTAACTCTTTCTGTACTTTTACACACAGAAGCACTGTACTGATCATAGTGATCTGTGTGGGCTTCAGCAAACACACTGCACAGGGGAGATGTCTATCTGAAAAGAGTATTTTGTCACGAGTTTGCTCCGTATCTATAAACACGATTCTTAGTACATTTCCAGTTTAAGTACTTGCGAGTTGGTATAATGGTGTATAGACTTCTATTTGCAGATTCAGATGTGTTTTGCAGTCCAAATTGTGATTTACTTCCATGTTTTGCATAGTGATGAGCGGGTTCGGTTTCTCGAAAACCGAACCCCCCGAACTTCACCTTTTTTACACGGGTCCGAGGCAGGTTAGAACCTTCCCGCCTTGCTCGGCTAACCCGAGCGCGCCCGAACGTCATCATCCCGCTGTCGGATTCTCGCGAGATTCGGATTCTATATAAGCAGCCGCGCGTCGCCGCCATTTTCTCACTCGTGCATTGGAGATGATAGGGAGAGGACGTGGCTGGCGTCCTCTCCGTTTATTGTAGAACTAGGGAAGTTGATTGGTTTATTGCTTTTGCTTAATTGTGGGGAGGATTGGGGAGCAGCTGTTAGGAGGAGTACAGTGCAGAGTTTTGCTGATAAGTGACCACCAGTTTTTATCCGTTCTCTGCTTGAAAAAAACGCTCCATACCATATCTGTGCTCAGTGTGCTGCATAATATATCTGTGCTGAGTGCTCACACTGCTTAATTGTGGGGACTGGGGAGCAGCTATAGCAGGAGTACAGTGCAGAGTTTTGCTGACAGTGACCACCAGTATACGTTGTCTGCCTGAAGAAAAACACTCCATATCTGTGCTCAGTGTGCTGCTTTATTGTGGGGACTGGGGACCACCAGTATAATTAATATTATTATTATATAGGAGGAGTACAGTGCAGAGTGCACTGCTGTACCTACCTCTGTGTCGTCATCCATTAAGTATACTATCCATCTACATTCTATACCTGTGGTGCATTTTAGTTTTGCAGTTTGCTGACACAGTGTCCACCAGTATACTATATATAGCAGTACGGTAGGCCACTGCTGTACCTACCTCTGTGTCGTCACTCGTCATCCATTAAGTATACTATTATCCATCTACATTCTAAACCTGTGGTGCATTTTAGTTTTGCAGTTTGCTGACAGTGTCCACCAGTATACTATATATAGCAGTACGGTAGGCCACTGCTGTACCTACCTCTGTGTCGTCACTCGTCATCCATTAAGTGTACTATCCATCTACATTCTATACCTGTGGTGCATTTTAGTTTTGCAGTTTGCTGACACAGTGTCCACCAGTATACTATATATAGCAGTACGGTAGGCCACTGCTGTACCTACCTCTGTGTCGTCACTCGTCATCCATTAAGTATACTATTATCCATCTACATTCTATACCTGTGGTGCATTTTAGTTTTGCAGTTTGCTGACACAGTGTCCACCAGTATACTATATATAGTAGTACAGTAGGCCACTGCTGTACCTACCTCTGTGTCGTCACTCGTCATCCATTAAGTATACTATTATCCATCTACATTCTAAACCTGTGGTGCATTTTAGTTTTGCAGTTTGCTGACACAGTGTCCACCAGTATACTATATATAGCAGTACGGTAGGCCACTGCTGTACCTACCTCTGTGTCGTCACTCGTCATCCATTCAGTATACTATTATCCATCTACATTCTAAACCTGTGGTGCATTTTAGTTTTGCAGTTTGCTGACACAGTGTCCACCAGTATACTATATATAGCAGTACGGTAGGCCACTGCTGTACCTACCTCTGTGTCGTCACTCGTCATCCATTAAGTATACTATTATCCATCTACATTCTATACCTGTGGTGCATTTTAGTTTTGCAGTTTGCTGACACAGTGTCCACCAGTATACTATATATAGCAGTACGGTAGGCCACTGCTGTACCTACCTCTGTGTCGTCACTCGTCATCCATTAAGTATACTATCCATCTACATTCTATACCTGTGGTGCATTTTAGTTTTGAAGTTTGCTGACAGTGTCCACCAGTATACTATATATAGCAGTACGGTAGGCCACTGCTGTACCTACCTCTGTGTCATCACTCGTCATCCATTAAGTATACTATTATCCATCTACATTCTAAACCTGTGGTGCATTTTAGTTTTGCAGTTTGCTGACACAGTGTCCACCAGTATACTATATATAGCAGTACGGTAGGTCACTGCTGTACCTACCTCTGTGTCGTCACTCGTCATCCATTAAGTATACTATTATCCATCTACATTCTAAACCTGTGGTGCATTTTAGTTTTGCAGTTTGCTGACACAGTGTCCACCAGTATACTATATATAGCAGTACGGTAGGCCACTGCTGTACCTACCTCTGTGTCGTCACTCGTCATCCATTAAGTATACTATTATCCATCTACATTCTAAACCTGTGGTGCATTTTAGTTTTGCAGTTTGCTGACAAAGTGTCCACCAGTATACTATATATAGCAGTACGGTAGGCCACTGCTGTACCTACCTCTGTGTCGTCACTCGTCATCCATTAAGTATACTATTATCCATCTACATTCTATACCTGTGGTGCATTTTAGTTTTGCAGTTTGCTGACACAGTGTCCACCAGTATACTATATATAGCAGTACGGTAGGCCACTGCTGTACCTACCTCTGTGTCGTCACTCGTCATCCATTAAGTATACTATCCATCTACATTCTATACCTGTGGTGCATTTTAGTTTTGCGCAGTAAATATAGTAGTAGGCCATTGCTATTGATACTGGCATATAATTCCACACATTAAAAAATGGAGAACAAAAATGTGGAGGTTAAAGGGAAAGATCAAGATCCACTTCCACCTCGTGCTGAAGCTGCTGCCACTAGTCATGGCCAAGACGATGAAATGCCATCAACGTCGTCTGCCAAGGCCGATGCCCAATGTCATAGTAGAGAGCATGTAAAATCCAAAACACAAAAGTTCAGTAAAATGATGACCCAAAAATCAAAATGAAAAGCGTCTGAGGAAAGGCGTAAACTTGCCAATATGCCATTTACGACACGGAGTGGCAAGGAACGGCTGAGGCCCTGGCCTATGTTCATGGCTAGTGGTTCAGCTTCACATGAGGATGGAAGCACTCATCCTCTCGCTAGAAAAAAGAAAAGACTTAAGCTGGCAAAAGCACAGCAAAGAACTGTGCGTTCTTCTAAATCACAAATCCCCAAGGAGAGTCCAATTGTGTCGGTTGCGATGCCTGACCTTCCCAACACTGGATGGGAAGAGCTTGCGCCTTCCACCATTTGCACGCCCCCTGCAAGTGCTGGAAGGAGCACCCGCAGTCCAGTTCCTGATAGTCAAATTGAAGATGTCACTGTTGAAGTACACCAGGATGAGGATATGGGTGTTGCTGGCGCTGGGGAGGAAATTGACAAGGAGGATTCTGATGGTGAGGTGGTTTGTTTAAGTCAGGCACCCGGGGAGACACCTGTTGTCCGTGGGACGAATATGGCCATTGACATGCCTGGTCAAAATACAAAAAAAATCAGCTCTTCGGTGTAGAATTATTTCAACACAAATGCGGACAACAGGTGTCAAGCCGTGTGTTGCCTTTGTCAAGCTGTAATAAGTAGGGGTAAGGACGTTAAGCACCTCGGAACATCCTCCCTTATACGTCACCTGCAGCGCATTCATCATAAGTCAGTGAAAAGTTCAAAAACTTTGGGTGACAGCGGAAACAGTCCACTGACCACTAAATCCCTTCCTCTTGTAACCAAGCTCCTGCAAACCACACCACCAACTCCCTCAGTGCCAATTTCCTCCTTACCCAGGAAAGCCAATAGTCCTGCAGGCCATGTCACTGTCAAGTCTGACGAGTCCTCTCCTGCCTGGGATTCCTCCGATGCATCCTTGAGTGTAACGCCTACTGCTGCTGGCGCTGCTGTTGTTGCTGCTGGGAGTCGATCGTCATCCAAGAGGGGAAGTCGGAAGACCACTTGTACTACTTCCAGTAAGCAATTGACTGTCCAACAGTCCTTTGCGAGGAAGATGAAATATCACAGCAGTCATCCTGCTGCAAAGCAGATAACTCAGGCCTTGGCAGCCTGGGCGGTGAGAAACGTAGTTCCGGTATCCGTCGTTAATTCAGAGGCAACTATAGACTTGATTGAGGTACTGTGTCCCCGGTACCAAATACCATCTAGGTTCCATTTCTCTAGGCAGGCGATACCGAAAATGTACACAGACCTCAGAAAAAGACTCACCAGTGTCCTAAAAAATGCAGTTGTACCCAATGTCCACTTAACCACGGACATGTGGACAAGTGGAGCAGGGCAGACTCAGGACTATATGACTGTGACAGCCCACTGGGTAGATGTATTGCCTCCCGCAGCAAGAACAGCAGCGGCGACACCAGTAGCAGCATCTCGCAAACGCCAACTCGTTCCTAGGCAGGCTACCCTTTGTATCACCGCTTTTCAGAATAGGCACACAGCTGACAACCTCTTACGGCAACTGAGGAAGATCATCGCAGAATGGCTTACCCCAATTGGACTCTCCTGGGGATTTGTGACATCGGACAACGCCAGCAATATTGTGCGTGCATTACATCTGGGCAAATTCCAGCACGTCCCATGTTTTGCACATACATTGAATTTGGTGGTGCAGAATTATTTGAAAAACGACAGGGGCGTGCAAGAGATGCTGTCGGTGGCCCGAAGAATTGCGGGCCACTTTCGGCATTCAGGCACCGCGTACAGAAGACTGGAGCACCACCAAACATTCCTGAACCTGCCCTGCCATCATCTGAAGCAAGAGGTGGTAACGAGGTGGAATTCAACCCTCTATATGCTTCAGAGGATGGAGGAGCAGCAAAAGGCCATTCAAGCCTATACATCTGCCCACGATATAGGCAAAGGAGGGGGAATGCACCTGACTCAAGCGCAGTGGAGAATGATTTCAACGTTGTGCAAGGTTCTGCAACCCTTTGAACTTGCCACACGTGAAGTCAGTTCAGACACTGCCAGCCTGAATCAGGTCATTCCCCTCACCAGGCTTTTGCAGAAGAAGCTGGAGACATTGAAGGAGGAGCTAAAACAGAGCGATTCCGCTAGGCATGTGGGACTTGTGGATGGAGCCCTTAATTCGCTTAACCAGGATTCACGGGTGGTCAATCTGTTGAAATCAGAGCACTACATTTTGGCCACCGTGCTCGATCCTAGATTTAAAACCTACGTTGTATCTCTCTTTCCGGCAGACACAAGTCTGCAGAGGTTCAAAGACCTGCTGGTGAGAAAATTGTCAAGTCAAGCGGAACGTGACCCGTCAACATCTCCTCCTTCACATTCTCCCGCAACTGGGGGTGCGAGGAAAAGGCTAAGAATTCCTAGCCCACCCGCTGGCGGTGATGCAGGGCAGTCTGGAGCGAGTGCCACTGCTGACATCTGGTCCGGACTGAAGGACCTGCCAATGATTACTGACATGTCATCTACTGTCACTGCATATGATTCTCTCACCATGGAAAGAATGGTGGAGAATTATATGAGTGACCGCATCCAAGTAGGCACGTCAGACAGTCCGTACGTATACTGGCAGGAAAAAGAGGCAATTTGGAGGCCCTTGCACAAACTGGCTTTATTCTACCTAAGTTGCCCTCCCTCCAGTGTGTACTCCGAAAGAGTGTTTAGTGCAGCCGCTCACCTTGTCAGCAATCGGCGTACGAGGTTACTTCCAGAAAATGTGGAGAAGATGATGTTCATCAAAATGAATTATAATCAATTCCTCCAGACATTCACCAGCAGCAATTGCCTCCAGAAAGTACACGGGGACCTGAGATGGTGGATTCCATTGGGGACGAATGAATAATCTGTGAGGAGGGGGATGTACACAGTGAAAGGGGTGAGGAATCGGAGGATGATGATGAGGTGGACATCTTGCCTCTGTAGAGCCAGTTTGTGCAAGGAGAGATTGATTGCTTCTTTTTTGGTGGGGACCCAAACCAACCAGTCATTTCAGTCACAGTCGTGTGGCAGACCCTGTCGCTGAAATGATGGGTTTGTTAAAGTGTGCATGTCCTGTTTATACAACATAAGGGTGGGTGGGAGGGCCCAAGGATAATTCCATCTTGCACCTCTTTGTTCTTTCATTTTTCTTTGCATCATGTGCTGTTTGGGGACAATTTTTTGGAAGTGCCATCCTGTCTTGATTGACACTGCAGTGCCACTCCTAGATGGGCCAGGTGTTTGTGTCGGCCACTTGTGTCGCTTAGCTTAGTCAAACAGCCACCTTGGTGCGCCTCTTTTTTTCTATGCATCATGTGCTGTTTGGGGACTATTTTTTAAATCTGCCATCCTGTCTGACACTGCAGTGCCACTCCTAGATGGGCCAGTTGTTTTTGTCAGCCACTTGGGTCGCTTAGCTTAGCCACACAGCTACCTCATTGCACCTCTTTTTTTCTTTGCATCATGTGCTGTTTGGGGACTATTTTTTAAATCGGCCATCCTGCCTGACACTGCAGTGCCACTCCTAGATGGGCCAGGTGTTTGTGTCGGCCACTTGTGTCGCTTAGCTTAGTCACACAGCCACCTTGGTGCGCCTCTTTTTTTCTTTGCATCATGTGCTGTTTGGGGACAAATTTTTGGAAGTGCCATCCTGTCTGACACTGCAGTGCCACTCCTAGATGGGCCAGTTATTTTTGTCAGCCACTTGGTCGCTTAGCTTAGCCACACAGCGACCTCATTGCACCTCTTTTTTTCTTTGCATCATGTGCTGTTTGGGGACTATTTTTTAAATCGGCCATCCTGCCTGACACTGCAGTGCCACTCCTAGATGGGCCAGGTGTTTGTGTCGGCCACTTGTGTCGCTTAGCTTAGTCACACAGCCACCTTGGTGCGCCTCTTTTTTTCTTTGCATCATGTGCTGTTTGGGGACAATTTTTTGGAAGTGCCATCCTGTCTTGATTGACACTGCAGTGCCCCTCCTAGATGGGCCAGGTGTTTGTGTCGGCCACTTGTGTCGCTTAGCTTAGTCAAACAGCCACCTTGGTGCACCTCTTTTTTTCTTTGCATCATGTGCTGTTTGGGGACTATTTTTTAAATCTGCCATCCTGTCAGACACTGCAGTTCCACTCCTAGATGGACCAGTTGTTTTTGTCAGCCACTTGGGTCGCTTAGCTTAGCCACACAGCTACCTCATTGCACCTCTTTTTTTTCTATGCATCATGTGCTGTTTGGGGACTATTTTTTAAATCGGCCATCCTGCCTGACACTGCAGTGCCACTCCTAGATGGGCCAGGTGTTTGTGTCGGCCACTTGTGTCGCTTAGCTTAGTCAAACAGCCACCTTGGTGCGCCTCTTTTTTTCTTTGCATCATGTGCTGTTTGGGGACAATTTTTTTGAAGTGCCATCCTGCCTGACACTTAGCTTAGCCATCCAGCGACCTCGGTGCAAATTGTAGGACTAAAAATAATATTGTGAGGTGTGAGGTGTTCAGAATAGACTGGAAATGAGTGGAAATTATGGTAATTGAGGTTAATAATATTATGGGATCAAAATGACCCCCAAATTCTATGATTTAAGCTGTTTTTTAGGGTTTTTTGAAAAAAACACCTGAATCCAAAACACACCCGAATCCGACAAAAAAATTTCGGTGAGGTTTTGCCAAAACGCGTCCGAATCCAAAACACGGCCGCGGAACCGAATCCAAAACCAAAACACAAAACCCGAAAAATGTCCGGTGCACATCACTAGTTTTGCATTAGTAATTCTCCAAGTTTAAAAAAAATCTGAGAATGCAATCTGGGGCAAACACGATTTTTAATAAATTTACACCCTGAGGTCACATATAAACCACTGGGATAAGCAGATAGGAGTCAGGAACAAGCCAAGGGTCAGATATTGGAGCATACACAGTCAAAATGCTCAAGGCAGCTGGGGCAAGGTTATAAGCCTAATACTCTTTCAGCTTGGGTTTAAAGAGGCAAACAAGCCTCATTTGACCAGGAGGATAAAGCCATAGAACTGTTGCATATCTGTCCCTATAGGAGTAGGGATTGACCCCAGCAACACAGTAAGCATGGAGTATATAGAATTTGTAGCCAGGAAACTAGATGTGGAAGGACATTTGGGGCACTGGGACACCTAGTTTTTGAAAAGTATATGATTATTAAATGTATATATTTTGGTGCAGCTAAAAGGGGTCACTGGACTGTTATTTTACAGCTACGGAACTGTAAGCAGGCTGAAGAAGGAAGGAGTGGGGTCCAAGTAGGTAGGTGGGGCTACACTGCACTGGGGGGAGATAGAAGGGGGTGGAGCTTTCTTTTATGGCAATGCTAATGGAACAATTTAGGGTTTTGGAACGAGGACAAGGCCACCCAGCATGCTAACCGCAGACCCCCCCCTCCCCCACCACCACCACCACCCACAGTGATCACACACTACTTGCGATCACGGCGCAATTAGTGCGTGGTCGCAGAAATTAGGGAAGCATCCTGCCGGTGCAGCCTGGCTGTGACAGCAGGAGGCTCACCGCCATCTTTTTGATCAGAGAAAATGCATGTGATGTCACACAGCCGTCCCGATAATGCCGTCACCATGCCCTCATTCGGAAGTTGCCGCCCCCACAGTGCTCCATCTCCGCCTTGGAAACGGAGTGGTGCCGCCCCTCAAACGCCTCTGCCTGTCAATCAGGCAAAAGCATTTGCAGTTACTGTGGGTCACCCGCAGTAAATGCGGGTGCATGCACAGGATGGGCCCTGAATACAGAAATTCTAGTTGGATCGCGATTTGCGATCCAACCTGAATCAGGCCCCAAATCTCATTTATCCATTACAAACATATGAACAAGTTCTATTTTCCAAGTTTGTTCCTGGGAAAGATAAGTGCGACGAAACAATAGTATGATAGTGACAAAGCCTAATATATATCCTATATAAAACACGCTAAAAGGTTTAAGAGACTCAGTACGCTATTAGAGTAAGTGGTACCGTAAGGGTACGTACTCAGCGTAGCGGACGCTTAGCCGTGGACGAGACGCACGAGCGGCACGTTCGCTCACGGCTTAATGCGTAAAGGCAAGCACGCTATAGGCTGCCGACTAACGTAATGATACGCTATCAGCGTAGCGGACGCTCGAGACCACGAGGAGATCACGAGCGGCGCTGACGCTCACAGAGTTAAACCTTTGTAACAATATCATAAACAATGTACTTATATTGTAAACCTTTGTGCAGTGATAAGGTGTAAATGCAACACAGTGTAACCTTGTTCGTTTAAAAGCTGTATGAGCGACTCTTACGCTCTGAGAACCCTTTAGCAATATAATAAACACTCAAATACCGGTCTAAGGGTCTAACACCTTTTAAGGGAATGAATGAACGTTCAATTGCAAAAGAATACACAATACAAGTTATACACTACCAAACTAACATAAAATACCTAACCGAGTTACTACACGTTAAAATACAACAAAGACACAATTACATTTAAGGGGGAAGGAGAGAGAGAATGGCTTACAACAAAATAGGAGATAAATATGGTTGCAGAGAACTTACGCACCAGGGGAACAATCGCAAGCGCCTTTCTGGATATCCAGCTCCCGATTATCAGTGATGAGAACCGTTGAGAAGAGTAGAGAGCTGGCCCAGATCGGCTTGTCTTTATATACACTTACACACAGTACAGTACAATGGTCCCTACATTCTTATTGTTCATTGGACACAGGAATTCGTCTCTGCATTATAACAAAAGGTCATAGGTTGGTTCATACAGGTGGGCTGTGACTATTTCAAACTGCTCAGGTGGGAGGGAAACTGGGTTTCCCGCCGCATGGGTAATAAAGTGCAAATATAGTAAATGTCCATAAACTTCTTATGTCCATAACTATACGCACGAGCAAGTAATCCGCTTCAAACCAACACCGGAATATTGCTAATTATATTCTCTTCCGATGGATACTAAACACCACTGTGTAACCCCTGTCTGACCCTTCGTATCAAACAAAGAGGAATCTCTCTGTCCCCGAACATGCTATATTAACTAAACTTTCAGATTCTATCAAAGGGACCATAATCTACAAAATACATTATATGACTAAATTATGTTATGATTGAGTCGCCCGCTAGACGCACACAAACTCTACCGTAAATGCACATACCGCGCGCCCGCGAGTGCACGCGACCGCGAGTATACGCACGCACGGGAGAGCTCATGCCCGTGCATCGGGCACACGCATGAGGTGCATATATGGCAATGTGCAGCGTGATATTTTTCTGACTTTGACAGTCCACCCTTTGGCAGTCACCAATAACTGCCACTTCCTAAAACAGTTCAAAAAGAGAAAAATATATGTCATGTATAATACATTTCTATGATTGGGTAGGGGAGAAGAGAAGAAGGTGGGAAAACGGTATGACCTAGTGAGATAGTAGAAGCATGTGTGTATGAATCCATGTTTGGGGGGTCATGTATCATCGTGCCGTACGTGTTTTAAATCAAGCTTCGAGGTATTGCGAAGTATACATTTGAATTCCTTCTTATCCCGTGGTACGGGTCTGTGGATGGGCTGTCAAACTTTACCGAGCTCTTTTCGGCTTTTGGTTGCAACAAAATGGGGGAGCATATTTTAGTTGATGATACATGAAAGGGGGGGATATGTGAGTGCTGATATCTGTGCCTATATTCCCTATCGACTATGTGTGTTATTACCTGAAGGTTGTAGAGATGAAGATAAGGAGCAATTATGGTAAATGCAGTCATAAACTATGTGAGTTTAATATACATTTGCCGATTGAGGTCTTGTCTTGTGTCTTGTCTTGTCTTATCTCGATGTACATGTTGACTGTAGTCTCCCGATGCTTTTGCTATAAACGGTGTGCAAAAAGCTTTTTCAATGTCCATAGACTTACAAAAAGTGTTGGGCTAGCGTAAAGTTAAAGTTACTAGGGATATGGGGGTCTATGGCATAGTCCATCAGTTGTCTGTGTAAAAGGTTGTCATATTCTTCTTCCAAGCGGATGTCTTTGTACCTTGGAGGAAAACAAAGGAGAAACGGGTGAAAGAAACGGACCGTGGAATCACATTTTCATCACAACATTGTCTCAATGGTTGGGTCGTAAATCAAATCAGTCGTTGTTATTACAGTATCTTCACTTCTTAAACTCATCACTCGGGCGCTACGTTTACACTTTGTTAAAACCCGAACGCATCTAAATATCAGGCCGACCAATATGATGACACCCAGAATACACAAAAGAAATTTCCCTACATCCATGATAATTCCTTGAGCCCATTCTCCTAAACCAGAGAACCAATTTCGCGGGTTCAACCATGACACCCAACCGGTCAGCTCATTACCCACAGCGGCAAGGGTGAGATTGTGTTTCCTTCGGAACTCCCATTTTAATTGCAAAATGTCATCCATCTTTTGATCTATGACCTCGGCCGGGTCCTCTGTGCTGTTTGTAATATACGTGCAGCACTTTATTCCATACTGAGTCGCTAGGGTAACACAATACCCGCCTGTCACAGCTGTGAGATAATTGAGAATCATCCAATGCTGAACCAGTTCTGTTTTATAAGCTTGGAGCTCCCTTCCGGTATACCTGAATGTGTCATCATACATTTCAGTGATATTGTCTAATAAATTTGCAAGCGCAGATATATATTTATAATTTATCACTCCTCTGGCGGTACGAGTGATATCTAACGCGATTAGGAATTGAATCCCGGTGGATTCATGGATCAGGTCAGAGGCCGGATGCTCTGTTCTTTCTATCAGGTGCCGTTTAACGATGTGCTCGTAATGAGTGTGAGTATAAGGAGCTTGGGCACTGCGGTGAATATCCTTCATTTTAGTGTGGGGTACGGTCATTACCTCAGGCAGTACTTTTCCAATATAACACAACCCTTCTGAGTTTGGGGCAAGCCACTTATACGCCTTCCTCCCGCATATGAAGTATGCATCATCGGGGAGAACATATGGGACGGAGTAGGACATAACCATATTACACATTTTCCATATGAAATCTCCTATCCCTAATTCTCCCATCTGTTTAGTACACGTATCAGTTTACTCCTGGTGATACTCCTGGTGATACTTCTCCAACTCTCATGATCCTACTTCCTAGGGTATACCTATATCGGAAATATTTTCCACTACCGGCTATGTGGCGTATAAGTTCTGTATCTGTAGGCATTCTATCGGCTCTGTATGAAAAGGTCATGGTTTGGTTGTTACATGACACTTCCCAATTTCCCGGCTTTCGGGGATTGGAAATGTTAAAACATACTAGGGATCTATCCACATGATATTGGTGGAGCTTCAAACTAGGAGGACTGGAGATATTAAACCTCCTGTCCACCGGCCTCCCACCACTTAGCTCAAGTACCTCCCCTATAGTTAGAGGTAATGGTACTAACCCTGATTTGCTATGGCCTTGAGGTACTTGAGAGCATACCCAACAATCTGTCTGATTTAACACTTTACCCACTAAGGAGTGATAGTCACTCAATGGATGCCGGTCCATGTGGATATTAAAACTGGATTGGCATTTCTTGATACATCCATCCTCAATTACACTGTCACAGAGTCTACAGATACAGTTCTCTTCAGCTAAAAATCCTTCACAGTTCCTTCTATTGTCAATGCTACCAGATCGTTTTCTGATACTCGCCTTTACTCAGTGATTATGTTGTTCTTGGAAATCTACGCCTCCATCTCTGTCATCAGAACCCATTCCAGAACCTCTCTCGACCTCCATGGTACTCTCGCCGGAACAGACTGCTCTGGTCAACATCATGGTCAACAGGAAAATCCGGATCACAGTCTCTTGGGGCAAGTCCATCTTATAGGAGGAAATGGAGAAGAATCAGAAGGGGGAAAGAGATAATTGAGGGGGATGGGATGGGAAGTGGAGAAAAACAATAAAAGGGAACAGGGAATCGACAACTGCCTCCGATCTTATTATTCTCAATGCTCAGGTGCCGTCTCAGTCCTCCTGAAACAGACACTCCAGTGATACAACTTCCTCTACCGTCTGTTCTTTATCACGGGACCTCTCTGGATCAGCGACCTTCTTACAATGGGACGAATGAACCCAAGTCTCTCTCTCGGCAACCTTCAATGCTGTCGTGCTAATCAATAAGACTTGGTATGGTCCTTCCCATCTGTCAATCAGGCAACCTGAGCGTAGAAAATTCTGTATCATTACATAATCCCCAGGTTCAATGTCATGACAATTACTATCTGGCAGATCAGGAATCACCAACTTCAAATTGTCATTCTGATTCCTTAGCTGTTTACTCATCTTAACCAAACACTTTACAGTAACTTCATTATTACACTTCAAATCATCCTGAGGGTTAATCATAACATGCGGTTGTCGACCAAACAGAATTTCAAAAGGGGACAGATTAAGAGGGGACCTGGGAGTGGTTCTGATGCTGTATAATACAATGGGTAAAGCTTCTGGCCATGTCAATCCTGTTTCCGCCATAACTTTGCTCAATTTATTTTTAATAGTGCTGTTCACTCTTTCTACTTTCGCACTCGCCTGGGGGCGGTACGGAGTGTGCAGCTTACTATCAATTCCCATCAACTTACACATTCCTTGAAAGACATCACCTATAAAATGGGTACCCCTATCGCTTTCAATTATCCTAGGGATACCGTATCTACACACAAATTCCTGTACAATTTTCTTAGCAGTAAACATTGCGGTATTTGTGGCCGCAGGAAATGCTTCGACCCAATTTGAAAACACATCTATACAAACTAGTACATACTTCAAATTTCGACAAGGGGGTAATTGTATGAAATCAATTTGTATTACCTGAAAAGGGCCGCCTGTATGTGGGATATGAGATGGTTCTGTTGGTATTGCCTTTCCGATATTCTTACTCAAGCAGGTGAGGCATGTCATTGCCCTTTTTCCCGCATGGGAAGAAAATCCTGGGGCGCACCAATATGCTCTTACCAACTTGCACATCCCTTCCTTGCCTAGATGAGTCAGCCCATGTGCTGCTTCCGCTAAACTTGAAAGGTATGCTCTGGGTGCCACTGGTTTACCCTGCCCATCTGTCCAGAGTCCTGAGGACTCCTGGCCATATCCTTTTGCCCTCCAAACTGCCTTTTCCTGTGTGGAACACAAATTTTGCATTTCACACAATTTCTGTGTGTTGACGGTATTAAATACCATCAGTTGTGTGGTGTTTGTCTGTCTGGGGGTACCAGCTGCTAACTTAGCAGCTTCGTCTGCTCGGCTGTTACCAAGTGATACCGGGTCTTGGCTATATGTATGTGCTTTACACTTGATAACAGCCACTCTGTCAGGTTCCTGTATCGCTGTTAGAAGCCTTTTGATGTGAGCTGCATGCGCTACCGGTGTACCAGCTGCCGTCATGAAATTTCTGAGGCGCCATAGGGCTCCGAAATCATGGACTACCCCGAAGGCGTATCTAGAGTCGGTATATATATTGGCTGTTTTGCCCTTAGCCAATTCGGATGCTCTGGTTAGGGCAACCAGTTCAGCAACCTGGGCTGAGTGAGGTGGGCCTAGCGGTTCTGCTTCTATGGTGCCTTGGTCATCTACGACTGCGTATCCAGTACACAAGTCTCCCGAGTCCGTCTGTCTGTGACAACTACCGTCAGTGTAGAAAGTAAGATCTACATCTTCCAGTGGGTTGTCACTGATGTCAGGCCTTGCCGTGAAATTTTGGGTCAAATATTCCATACAATCATGTGTGTCAGTGTCTGTACCAAATCCTCCTTCACCATCACTCTCATCCCCCACCCTTTGTGCCTGTCCAGGCACACCTGGGAGATACGTTGCTGGATTTAGTGCACTGCATCTCTTTATGGTGATGTTTACAGGGGCCATTAGTGCTAATTCCCACCTTGTAAACCGTGCGGATGAGACATGTCTGGTTTGGGCAGAATTTAGTAAGGCTGACACTGCATGAGGTGTATGGATTGTGAGATTGTGTCCTAGCACTACATCTTCGCTTTTCGTTACTAGCAATGCTATCGCAGCAACACTTCGCAAGCATGTGGGGAGGGATCGCGCTACCGTATCTAGCTGAGCGCTGTAGTATGCTACCGGCCTGCTGGCATCACCGTGCTTTTGGGTTAGGATGCCTGCCACGCAACCAGCACTTTCTGTTCCGTACAGCTCAAAGGGTTTCCCATAGTCTGGCATACCTAATGCTGGTGCCTGCGTTAGGCACTGTTTAAGTCTCTCAAATGCCATCTCGGATTCGTCTGTATGCGAAATCCGATCAGGTTTGTTTGATGAGACCATCTCCTGCAAAGGTAATGCTAGAATGGAAAAACCTGGGATCCAGTTACGGCAATACCCACACATTCCTAGAAACGTTCTGATCTGTTGCTGGGTTTGTGGCAGAGTCATGTCTCGAATTGCTTGAATTCTATCAGCGGTCAGGTGTCTCAGTCCTTGTGTCAGACAGTGTCCCAGATATTTTACTTTAGTCTGGCATAATTGCAACTTGTCTTTGGAAACCTTGTGTCCTGTGTCTGAAAGATGAAACAGGAGCTGTTTCGTATCTTTCAGGGACGCTTCCAGTGAATCTGAACACAGTAGTAAATCATCCACGTACTGGATCAATACTGATCCACTCCCTGGTTGGAAAGACTGTAAACAATCATGCAAAGCCTGTGAAAATATACTTGGACTGTCTATGAAACCTTGTGGTAATCGAGTCCATGTGTATTGGACTCCTCTGTATGTGAATGCAAACAAATATTGGCTGTCAGGGTGCAGAGGTACCGAGAAGAAGGCGGAGCAAAGGTCAATAACAGTGAAAAATTTCGCAGTGGGAGGGATTTGCATAAGGATGACAGCTGGATTTGGCACTACGGGGAACTGACTCTCAACTATTTTGTTAATCCCCCTTAGATCCTGCACTAGCCTGTAACCCCTCCCCCCACTATTTTTCACAGGGAAGATGGGACTATTGGCAGTGCTGGATGTTCTCACCAGAATGCCCTGTTGTAGCAAGCGCTCTATTACGGGGTATACTCCTAACTCCACCTCTGGCTTCAGAGGGTATTGTGGGATTTTTGGAGCTATCCTACCATCTTTTACTTGCACAACTACTGGAGCTACGTTTGCCATTAATCCAGTGTCTTGTCCATCTTTAGTCCAAAGTGACTCTGGTATTTGGGATGTCATTTCTTTTACCTGGGATGAACTCCTATTTATCATAATGGTATGTGACATTAATTTTGATGGGGAGTCTAGCATGTCTCGTACTTCCTGAGCGTGATTCTCAGGTATGTCTAAGAATACACCTTCAGGAGTACAATAAATGACGCACCCCATTTTACACAATAAATCTCTTCCCAGGAGATTAGTCGGTGCCGATGCAGCCAGCAAAAAGGAATGCTTGGTATGCAAGGGCCCTATTGTAATCTCTGCTGGTTTGCTAACAGGGTAGTGCTGTACTACTCCCGTTACTCCCATGGCTGGAATTGTCTTACCAGTGGTTCTCATGCCCACTGTCGAATTTATCACTGATTTGGCCGCCCCCGTATCTACAAGGAAATTTAATGATTTACCAGCTACATCAATTGTGATCTCGGGTTCACTTCCAAGACTTGCAATCAATTTCACTGGCTGCAGATTACAGGTGTGGCCACACCCCTATTGGGTATGGTGACCTCCCTGAATCGCGCTGGCAGCAATTACTTGTGGTGGGGGTAGATGGGTACTATCAGAGATTTGCCAGTCTCTTCTTGGGGGATACATTTTTGTTTCCCCTGCATGTGGCTCATAGCTCCGCCCTTTCGGTCCTTGATCCCAATGTCTCGTATCAGGTCGTTGTCTAGGGGATTGATATGAATTTTGTATTTGTCTTGCTTTACAATCACGTGACATGTGTCCCTCTCTGTGACAACTATAACATTTTATACCTCTTGACTTACCCACAGGGGTCACAGTTCTGGGCTGAGGTGGCCGGGTAGTGAGGGCCTGTATGCTTACAGCCATTAACTTATCACTCTGTGACTCCCTGTGTCTGATGATATTCCGATCATGCCCTGCAGCAGCCTCTCCCAATGCATCCACCGACATACCTCTCCAATCAGGCCTAGTGGTTTGTATTCTATTCCTTAAAACCTCCTTTAGACCGTCCATTAATACTGAAACAGCTACTTCCCTGTGGTGTACATTAGTTTTAAAAGGAGAGATTATCCAGCGCTCATGCAGGTGGGTATTTGGTATGCCCTAAGGCTGCTACCTATTTGCAGAAGTTCCTCCAACTTCAAATAAGGTAAATACAGTAAGGGGTTAGGTGCGCCAAGGGGACAAGTTGGTATGTATTTGAAAAGGGGATGATGTGTGAAATGATGGTCAAAAGACTTGTAAATATCACAAAAAGATTCTTTTATTAAATCAGAGAAAAAGGGGGGATATGGGGAGGGGATGATATGGGTATAGATGAAAAAAAGGGGGGGGGGGAGTGAATGTCTCGATGGGTTAAAGTATGTCTCAAAAATCCGTAATGGGACAAGGTTGGTGGATTAGTCTAGTGTATGAAGGCACTCTGGTCAGTGGCGTCCCACCTTCAGTAGTGCCTAAAGTCTTATGATGCTGTCCAGAGCCTGTATATGGTGACTTTGGTTGAGTCAGGGAAAAAATGAAAAAAGTTCTTTGCAGAAAAAGGATTTGTGGAAAAAAGATAAAAGATGGGGGTCCCCCCGGAGGGTCGGTGCGGCAAGCGGTTCTGGTGTATGCTAGGATTAGGTAATGAGGGCTCCGGACATACCGTCCGCCCCTAGACTCCGTCAGTGCACAGTGTCGCTCCTTTGAGAACACTGTGACTGGCTGTGTCAGAAGGGGAAGCGGTCACCGTCTTGGAGAGGGAGAAGGACGACTGCTTCTAGCCCTGCTGGGCTATCTGCCGTGTCCTTTCCTCTCCTACAGAGTCCCTTACCTCGTTCACGTAGCCCCGTCTTGTTCCCTCTTGCCGGCGGCCTTCTCCGTTCCTCTCCAGCGGCGTTCTCCTCTACCTTCCGGGTTGTTCCGATCACGTGATCAGGGTACGAGGTCACGATGTCATCAGCCGTGCAGTAGCGATTCTCTTTCTTCCGTCTTCGTTTGCGGTTGGCTCTGTATATCTGGAGATAGTGTTGGTTTAATGGCTTATGGGTCGTGGATAAAAAGCAGGGTGCTGTAGTTCCAACGCGTATCGGCCCTTTCTGGCCTTCGTCAGGGAATCATAATCGGCCATGTTTGTTGTGGGCTAATTAGCCCATCTTGGAAAACGTGTCACTTTTTCATTGGTCCTGATTTGGGGGCGGTCTGGGGAGCGGGTTTAGTTATTATGAAGATAGGTCTAAACAGGGTGAGCTTGCAGGGGTGAAGTGCTAATGGGAGCTGGTGTGCACCAAAAATATTTTGGTTTTTTTGGTGTAAGGGCACATGAAACAATGATGCCACTTATCTAATTGAATATGAGTAAATGGAACTATATAAGATTAAGGGAAAAAGAAAAATGAAAATAACAATAAATAAATTGCATAGAATAAATAAATAAAATGAAAAGTCAAATAAGTGAAACCATTGGGAAATGATGGATGAATAATGCATATAATATTGATGAAAAAATGTGATAAAGCTAAAATGGTGGAAATAAAATAAAAATAGAATGGTAAAAATAAATAAATAAATAAAAAATAAAAAATAAATAAAATTAAAAATAAAATAAAATGTAATATAATGAAAAATAACAGTAAAAATAAAAATAAATATAAATATGAAAATAAAATAAAATAACATAAAAATTCATGAAAAGTGAGATTATAATATACAATATACCTATTTTATACATCAGTCCGCATATTAATGGTCTTATGTGCTGTGGATTGACTCCCTGTGTCTGATGATATTCCGATCATGCCCTGCAGCAGCCTCTCCCAATGCATCCACCGACATACCTCTCCAATCAGGCCTAGTGGTTTGTATTCTATTCCTTAAAACCTCCTTTAGACCGTCCATTAATACTGAAACAGCTACTTCCCTGTGGTGTACATTAGTTTTAATGTCATCTATACCAGTGTACCTAGCCATATCCTGCAGAGCCCGGTGAAAATACTCTGGTGTGGATTCACCTTCTTTTTGTTTTATCGTAAAGATTTTATTCCACTTTACAACTGCAGGAAAATATACCCCTAACTGTAAGTTGATTCTCTTTACATTATCCTGATTATACTCGTCTGTTAGTGGTACTTCCTCATCTAACTTGCAATCAGCGATAAATTTTAACGGATCAACACTGGGGGGTAAACATGCCCTCAAAACTGTCCTCCAATCTTTGTTATTTGGCTCTGCAGAATTTCCTAGCTCCCTAATATACTTTTGACATGCAACTAAGTCTTTCCTAGGATCAGGGAATTCAGACATCATTGATCTTAATTCTGCTCGGGAAAAGGGACAGTGCATGGCGATGTTCCTGACAGGAGTTGCTCCTGAAGCTTCAGTTTTCCCATTTGGCACTGCTATTACCCTAACGGGATTAAGTCCAATAACATCATTCTGAGTAGATTCTACAACATGTGGTGAAATGGTTTCAGCATAGTGTATGGTGCCGTACTTACCAGTCGATACGACCTCACCTGTCCCTCCGCTAGGGGCCTTTGATACTAATCTTACGGGTTGGGTCGTGCCTACTGCTGTTTCTGATATGGTGGCTGCTAGGGAGAGTGCTGATATTGTTGTGGGCTCATCCTCTTGGTCACAATCCTGGGGAAAGTTCAAAACAGGGTACAACTTGCACGGATTAGTGTTAGCATTAATTACTTTGGTTACATTATCCTTAACTTCTACACATTTAACATAACCCTGAGTGCCATTCTCTGCAACCAATTTCTCTCCAGGTATGTACGGTGGTGGGGGTGCAGTGGCTATCAGTTTCCTGATAGGGTTAGATCCAGTGGCTTGCGCCAACCCCCTTTGTATTTCACCTTCCTGTTGCCACAATGTTAAATAATCATAATGTTTAATACGCCTTTTTGAAGATTTAATCAGGCAAACTCTTCTCCTTAAATTCTGTAATACTTCTGGGTTAAAACTACCTACCCGGGGAAACTTTTCCCCGTCATGCACAGTCATCCTTTCCCATTCATTGCACAACATTTCTGTGTGATGACCATATTTCTCACACATGATATACCTTGCCGACCCGATTGGTCGGTTTACCAAATCAACCTGAACCTGGCTTGATCGCCCCTTACCTGAACAACTGGCCCCCATCTCTGCAGGTGCTGCTTTCACTACCTCTGACTTCAAATCAGGGTCTTCGGCAACCCTTACAAAAACCAAGATGCTCAGGGTAAGGCTGCGGTGGGGGTTTTGCAATGAGGTCCGCCCACTTAACTCCGCCCACGCTGGCCAATACGGCGACCAAAGTTCCCAGAGGTTCCGTACCCAACCTAGGGCACCTAAGTACGTCTACTTGCTCGGGCGTGTGGGAGTGTCTTACCCTCCCCAGCAAGTACCAGTCGCTGGAATGTCCCTGAGTGATCAGGCTACTTCCCTTAAAATAAAAAAAATTACACAAATCACGTTAACAATGTGCAAGTAGCGTTCTTCTGAATTCAAGACACGCTAATGCACACAATCACATGCGGTACAATCGTATCTGCACACAAGCAACTAATCTTATGTGCGGAACGATCAGTGGAGTCGAAAATTTTGGCTGTGAATTCCTTCAGCAATGAGCTTCTTTGGCCTATATGGGTCTCGCACCAACCCTCTTCGGTTGTGCTTCTCTACTTCTAGTCTGCTGTACCTGAACCTCCTGGTCCTTGACCTTCTGGTCTGTTATGTACAGCAGACTCTACTGCTCATAAATATGTCGAGATTAACAAGGGACGCCTCCCAAGCCCCCCCACGCTATCACTCTCGCTGGTGTACCTCTTTCTACTGGCCTATGGTTCCCACTTCCGTAATAAAAGAGAAATCTTATATATACACACTCTTACATTCGAACACTCTTATTTCTGTACAGAATTCCTTTCATTCAGTAATAGTCTAACCCAGAAGAATTACAACAGAGAAAGTCTTTTTCTTTTAACTTTAAACTTTTGGATTTGAGATAGATTTGTGTTATTTTCACGTTACGTCCTTATCGCCTATTAAAACAATACTATCGTGCGGTTTGTATTATGTGGGCGTATCCGTACTCTCCGTTGCGTGATATACGCTCCGTGCGTCGACCCTTGCGTTGCGTACGCCCTGCCCTTGTAAGGACACGTGTACGCAGACCAAGTACGTCCACAGTAACACACTACACGTTTATCAATGTGAATGATCTTTAACAGTAATCCTTCACTGAACACCACTCAAATCTCCCTTGTATTCTAGGCGAGATTGTGTGCGTGCCTTTTACAATTATTCTCTTAAATATTACTTTTTATCTTTTAACTATTAATAACAACAAATGTCTCAACACGTTATCACTAGTGTGTGGCAATCAGGAGAATGAGGTACGGACAAATAATGCTAAACACGAAATACAGGTGTGTGTGCTTATGCGTACGTTCGCAAAACAGAAACTAAACAGGTTTTAAAAGACAATAACGTACTGTTCCTACCTTCCAGTTCCGGATTCCTTCAGCACTCCTTACTAAGCGAAGCAGACGCTTATCTGGTCAGCACTAAGAGGAATATTACCTCCCGCCTTTTGCTGACCGATAATGTCTGCTGAAATTACCTAGTGCAGATATGTGAAGAGCGGGCGAGTCCCCAATTGACAACGCCTAATATATATCCTATATAAAACATGCTAAAAGGTTTAAGAGACTCAGTACGCTATTAGAGTAAGTGGTACCGTAAGGGTACGTACTCAACATAGCGGACGCTTAGCCGTGGACGAGACGCACGAGCGGCATGTTCGCTCACGGCTTAATGCGTAAAGGCAAGCACGCTATAGGCTGCCGACTAACGTAATGATACGCTATCAGCGTAGCGGACGCTCGAGACCACGAGGAGATCACGAGCGGCGCTGACGCTCACAGAGTTAAACCTTTGTAACAATATCATAAACAATGTACTTATATTGTAAACCTTTGTGCAGTGATAAGGTGTAAATGCAACACAGTGTAACCTTGTTCGTTTAAAAGCTGTATGAGCGACTCTTACGCTCTGAGAACCCTTTAGCAATATAATAAACACTCAAATACCTGTCTAAGGGTCTAACACCTTTTAAGGGAATGAATGAACGTTCAATTGCAAAAGAATACACAATACAAGTTATACACTACCAAACTAACATAAAATACCTAACCGAGTTACTACACGTTAAAATACAACAAAGACACAATTACATTTAAGGGGGAAGGAGAGAGAGAATGGCTTACAACAAAATAGGAGATAAATATGGTTGCAGAGAACTTACGCACCAGGGGAACAATCGCAAGCGCCTTTCTGGATATCCAGCTCCCGATTATCAGTGATGAGAACCGTTGAGAAGAGTAGAGAGCTGGCCCAGATCGGCTTGTCTTTATATACACTTACACACAGTACAGTACAATGGTCCCTACATTCTTATTGTTCATTGGACACAGGAATTCGTCTCTGCATTATAACAAAAGGTCATAGGTTGGTTCATACAGGTGGGCTGTGACTATTTCAAACTGCTCAGGTGGGAGGGAAACTGGGTTTCCCGCCGCATGGGTAATAAAGTGCAAATATAGTAAATGTCCATAAACTTCTTATGTCCATAACTATACGCACGAGCGAGTAATCCGCTTCAAACCAACACCGGAATATTGCTAATTATATTCTCTTCCGATGGATACTAAACACCACTGTGTAACCCCTGTCTGACCCTTCATATCAAACAAAGAGGAATCTCTCTGTCCCCGAACATGCTATATTAACTAAACTTTCAGATTCTATCAAAGGGACCATAATCTACAAAATACATTATATGACTAAATTATGTTATGATTGAGTCGCCCGCTAGACGCACACAAACTCTACCGTAAATGCGCATACCGCGCGCCCGCGAGTGCACGCGACCGCGAGTATACGCACGCACGGGAGAGCTCATGCCCGTGCATCGGGCACACGCATGAGGTGCATATATGGCAATGTGCAGCGTGATATTTTTCTGACTTTGACAATAGATTTAGGATATGGAGCCTCTGTTAGTGCGATGGTAAATACAGTACAATAATGCTCCATCATGGTGGACACCTGATGGGAGTGGTCAGGAACAGAGGATGAACAAGGTGGAAAATTTGTAGATAATTGAAAGAATTTTGTGGAGTGGGGTCCATGTTTTTCTTGGAGTTCCTTAAATGTATCTGCTACAAATTTGCCAATGATGTGATGGACATGAGTGATATCTTTGGTGGTCCACATAGAAGCCATATCAGTTTGTTGGGCTGGATGGAAAAGTGGATGATTCCACAAGGGAGTCAATAGGGGAGGGGCAGTCAGATAGATGATAAGTAGAGTTGACCTTGTCCCAGCTAGGAAATGTTAGCATGACTGCAGGGACCAGTTGTGCAGAGAAAAGCCTCTATTTTGCTGGAAGCCATGGAATATGTGAGAGTGGGCTTTCATGCACCAAGTAAGCCTCCAGATTGATCTAATGATTAGTAAATGGAGTGGAGTGCCAGGCTATCATTTAGCTGAGACGTGTGAAATCATGGTATTTGCAGAGAATGGGGTGACTTAGGCCTCCGACAGAAGTCAGCTTGGATATCAAGTCTGTGCTAGTGCACATTTTTTATTATCCAACATGAACTGAGAGCAGTAGGATTGGAGCAAGTGGAGAACATGAGCAGACACAGATAATGGTAGTGTTTGGAAGAGATACAAGATTCTTGGGAGAATGTTTATTTTCACCATATTAACTAGGGATGAGTGGGTTCTGTTCCCTGAGAACTGAACCCGCCCGAACTTTGGGCATCCGAAAACGAGGCAAAACATCATCATCCCGCTGTCAGATCTCGCGGGTTTTGGATTCTATATATAATCCCGGTGTTTGGCGACATCTTCACTCCGGACTTGGAGAGTGCACAGTAAGGATGTGTTCCTTCTGTGCTGTGTGCTGTTAGGGAAGGAGCAAGCAGGGAGAGCGCAAAGGGGGGCAGGAGAGAGCAAATGGTGAAAAGAGAGAGCAGAGGGGGAAGGAGAGAGCAGATGGGTTGTTTTGCAGGAGAATTGAGTTGGGTGTTCTGTCACTGTGTTAGGGCTGTGCATAGTAGCATACTGTGGCTGAGTATGTATAGGACCAGGTGTTCTCTTTCTATAAGGAGCTGTGTTCTGCCGTACACTACTGCTATATATCCTCTGTGTGTAATCCAAAGCAAAAAATATATTTCTATGGGTGCGTCACTCTCACTACTAATACTACGGCTGCCATACACTACTCCTATATATCCTCTGTGTGTGATCCAGAGAAAAATATATATTTCTATTGGTGCGTCACTCTGACTACTAGTACTGCGGATGCCGTACACTACAGCTATATAGCCTCTGTGTGTGATCCAGAGCAAAAACTATGGGGGTAATTCAGACCTGATCGCTAGGGTGCATTTTTTGCAGCCCTGAGATCAGATAGTCGCCGCCTTCAGGGGGAGGGGGATAGATCTGTGCAGGTGTGCGATCGCATTTGAAGCAGAGCTGCACAAATATCAGTTTGTGCAGTCTCTGCTCAGCCCATGACTTACTCTTCCTCTGTGATGTAATCCTGCTGATCGGGGCCAGAGCTGACGTCAGACACCCTCCCTGAAAATCGTAAACAAAGAAGTGTACAGATGGCGCCTCAATTCAAAGGTGCTGCAATCCACCAGCCGGGATGGTCACCAATTTCCCAAAAAAAGTCCAATTTAAGTTCTACAGTTTTGCTGAGGTGCTCTCCCTGGGTCACTACGGGTAATGTTCTCTATCCGAAAAAAGGGAGTTCACATCTACAGACGATTTTTCAGCAGTACTCCCTCGTTCCAATTTTAAACGGTATCCCCAAAAAGAAAGAGAGAATTGTATATAGTGAAGTACCGTAGGGTTCAAATGGGTTCACAAAAAATCAATCACATATATGATATAGTGTAGAGCAAAAAACTAGAATCCACCTTGATATGGCAGACCTACGTACCAGAATTAGTGGGGTGTCAATAATGCCCACCCAAATACGCTTGTAATATCACTCCCTTTGTTACTTCAATAGCAATTTTTTCTCCCAATTCTTCACCTCTCCATTCAGATACAGTGTGTCCGGAAATAGGAGGAAATGGCAATATATAGTGAAGTACTGCTTGTTGTAAAGTGCAAAATTGATTTATTTTTTAAAAGTGCAACATAAAACAATGAGCGTCTTAATAACAAAGTGCAAATTCGCATAGATAAAAACTAAAATCCACCACAGATTAGTGGACCCACGTACCAGAGTTTTTGGGGTGTCTCAGTGGCCCACCCAAAAACGCTTGTAATATTGCTCCCCGGGGTATGTAGCAACAAACGGCGTGTTCCCTCTGGCTTCTGCAGGTACCTCCAATCAGTCACCAACGCGTTTCTGCCCTATAATGGCCTTTGTCAAGGTGTGTGGTGTGTGTGTATGGTGAGGTCTTTATAAACCCCACTGTGTGTCCTGATTGGAGGGATCCTTACAAGTGAAAGTAAACTTAAAACTTACTTTACAATCATTTTATATATTTCCGGGTTTATTCCCTGTTAGGAATAGCTTCATTAGAGCAGTGCCCCTTTGTTTATAACTTCATTTTTGTCCTAAAGGAAGTATTTTTTATTTATATTTTTATCGAGCATGTACGTTCCATGGTCAGTGGAACGCACGCTCCTTCCTGTCTCCGAGCGCGTGCGTTCCACAGTCGGTGGAACGCACGCTGCTTCCTGTTCCTGTTCTGTCCTCATACCAGAAGCGCCCGTGTAGCGCTATGGGTCGCCGTGATAGAGGTCTCACCATAGTTACATTACATTGTGGAACGCACAGACAGCTTGCGTTCCACTGAGGTTGAAATCTATTCAGCCACGCTTCCTAATTTTCGGACATATACACAAAGGGGAGGTATTACTTATTATCCCTGCAGGCTCATCACTTCAATCGTACTTGGCCCCTATTAAAAACATAGTTATAATCATAAATATAGACTTGAATATAGAATAAATACAGAATATAGTTATAATCATAAATATAGATTAGAATATAGAATACATATAAATTGAAATAATTTAACAAAGTTATAAAAACCATTTCAATTCAAAGTCCATATTTAACCCTTTTGGGTTGAGAGTACCCATTTCATATATAAGTTTCATTTCTGTTTGTGCTAACATTTCCCCCCCTTTGTTCCCCCCTGAGTGTAAATTAATGTTATTGAGGTTAATAACACTGTACGAACAAAAACACCCCCAAATTCTGTTATTTTAGCTGTTTTGATGATTTTTCCGAAAAAATACAGATCCAAAACCAAAACCCGCAAGGGTGGTTTAGACAAAACCAATCCAGATCCAAAACACGAAGGAGATCCAGATCAAAAACCAAAACACAAAACCAAAAAAATTGCCCGGTGCACACCCCTACCGAAAACATAGTGATTCCGTTAATGTACAGTATAATGGGGGTCATTCCGAATTGATCGTAGCACTGCAAAATTTTGTATCTGGATGAGGATTGCAAAAGATGGCATACCCTGTGGGGTCACATCCCTTGTAGTGAGGACATGTCTCTTTAATGGGTGTGAGCTCAAGCATATGTGTACAGTGCATTACTGTGTGGAATTATGTGTATTGTGGGCATTACTAATGTGGGGCATAGTGTAAGGTGCATTACTGTGTGCCATTATGTGTATTATAGGCATTACTAATTTATGCGGCATATGTGTAAGGTGCATTACTGTGTGGCATTATGTGTATTATGGTCATTACTAACGTGGGGCATATGTGTAAGGTGCATTACTGTGTGGTATTATGTGTATTATGGGCATTACTAATGTGGGGCATATGTGCATTACTGTATGGAATTATGTGTATTATGGGCATTACTAATGTGGGTCATATGTGTAAGGGGCATTACTGTGTGGCATTATGTGTATTATGGCCATTATTAATGTGGAGCATATGTGTACAGTGCATTACTGTGTGGAATTATGGGCATTACATATGTGGGGAATATGTGTATGGGGCATTACTGTGTGGCATTATGTGTATTATGGGCATTACTAATGTGGGGCATATGTGTAAGGTGCATTACTGTATGAGATTATGTGTATTATGGGCATTACTAATGTGGGGCATATGTGTAAGGTGCATTACTGTATGGCATTATGTGTATTATGGGCATTACTAACGTGGGGCATATGTGTACAGTGCATTACTGTGTGGCATTATGTGTATTATGGGCATTACTAATGTGGGGCATAGTGTAAGGTGCATTACTGTATGGCATTATGTGTATTATGGGCATTACTAATGTGGGGCATATGTGTAAGGTGCATTACTGTATGGCATTATATGTATTATGGGCATTACTAATGTTGGCAAATGTTTAAGGTGCATTACTGTGTGGCATTATGTGTATTAAGGGCTTTATTAATGTGGGCATATGTGTAAGGTGCATTACGGTGTGGAATTATGTGTATTATGGGCATTACTAATGTGGGGCATATGTGTAAAGTGCATTACTGTGTGGCATTATGTGTATTATGGGCATTACTAATGTGGGGCATATGTGTAAGGTACATTACTGTGTGGAATTATGTGTGTTATGGGCATTACTAATGTGGGGCATATGTGTAAGGTGCATTACTGTGTGGAATTATGTGTGTTATGGGCATTACTAATGTGGGACATATGTGTAAGGGGCATTACTGTATGGCATTATGTGTATTATGGGCATTATTAATGTGGGGCATATGTGTAAGGTGCATTACTGTGTGGAATTATGTGTATTATGAGCATTATGTTAGGCGCCGGGGTCCGCTCGTCGGTGCGGCCCGGCGCCTAGCAACCAGGGACGCCGTGCGCGTACAGCCGCCGGCTCCCTGGCAACGCTAGACGCCGGGCGCACGGAGCCGCTCTGACCCTAGCAACGGGGACGCCACGTTCGGGCCGCGTTCCCCGTTGCTGGGTTTTTTCTAATTGTATAATGGTGTGCTGGCCGTGCAGCATGCAAGCTGCACGGCATTACTTGTGATTACCCAGTCTGGCTCCTGATTGGGGAGCTCACAGTTATAAGCACCCTTTGGACTTCTCACAGACGCCGGTGATAGCTTCCTGTTTTCCTGTGTTGGTTACAGAGAGTTTCCAGTCCTGCTCAATCCGGTTGTTCCTGTCCTCAGTGATCCTGTACTCGGAAATTGTCATCTGTTCCTGGAGTCTGACCGAGCACCTTTAACATCCTGTGGTGTTCGTGAGTCGCGGCGTAGCCGTGTGTTGCGGCTTGACCGCTTACTGTTTATTATTTTGTATCTTTGTGTTCTGGAGCTTTTGCGGAGGATTCCGCTCCCCCTGATCCACTCTGGTATCCAGCGGTGCTGGATAGGAGTTACGGATCAGTGGATCTTTGGTTGTCCTTTTCCCTGGCGGCTAGTCCGCACATACTTTTTGGTTTAGTTAGTTAGCTTGTAACCCCTGGCCTGGTTGCTTAGTCAGAGGGCCCCTTGTTATCACCCTGTCTCGGATTTCCCTTTGTCTCCCATTAAGACCTGAGGGGGCATCGGGGTTGGGCAGACATAATCCGCCCTTCGAACGCGGCTGCCATGGGCTCAAGCAACCATAGTCTCGCAGGGGATTTCTGATAACACGGGCGAGACAACGGAGTTAGGGCGCCAGGGGTTACTAGGCTCTCCTGCTCCCACAACCAGTATATCTTTCCAGTACTCAGACCTCTGCCATAAGATCTCCTCTGGTCTGGAGTACGGGAATCATAACATTATCACCGGCCAGACTAAATTTAAAATTAAACAGGAGTTAATTTTTTCCCTTGTTCAGTTGGGAGATTTGTCGGCCTCATGAATCCCACCGGTGTCGGGCCAAATCCTAGCCAGCTTCTAGTTAGCCAGATTCAAGAGCTTACTCAGATGGTTCAGGATCTGTCTCTTCGGGTGAGGTCACAGGAAGATCTGTTACGGACTTCCCCGAGGGTCATTCCTGAACCAAAAATGCATCTGCCTGACCGTTTTTCTGGGGATAGAAAACAGTTTTTTAATTTTAAAGAGTCTTGTAAACTTTATTTTCGTTTGAGACCAGTCTCCTCAGGTACGGAGGCTCAGCGGGTTGGAATTATTATTTCTCTGCTTCAGGGGGATCCTCAGACCTGGGCTTTTGGTTTAAAGACAGACGATCCGGCTTTATTTTCTGTAGACGCCTTTCTAAAGTCTTTAGGGCTATTGTATGACGACCCTGATAGAGAGGCATCCGCCGAGAGTCAGTTGCGTGCTCTCAGACAGGGTAGGAATCCCGCAGAGATTTATTGTACGGAGTTTCGCCGTTGGTCGAACGACTGTGGATGGAATGACCCAGCCCTGCGCAGTCAGTTTCGCCTCGGCTTATCTGAGTCTATAAAAGACAGTCTCCTTCAGTATCCCGCTCCTGAGACTCTCGATAAACTCATGGAGCTCTCTATTAAGATTGATCGTCGGCTCAGAGAGCGGAGGGCTGAAAAAGGAGCATCTGTTGGGTCAACTCCTTGTGTTTTTTCCATCCCTGTGGACATAGAGGAGCCTATGCAGATAGGTCTCTCCAAACTGTCTTCTGAAGAAAGAACCAGAAGGCAAAATTCTGGTCTTTGTTTATACTGTGGAGGTAAGGGACATTTTGCCCGTAGTTGTCCGAACAAGTCGGGAAACGTCTCGACCAAGTGAATTGTGAGGGGGTTCACTTTGGTCTGCAGCTTATCTCCTCAAATAATTCACTGTTAGTCCCAGCTAAAGTTTCCTTTGGCAGCCTCTGTTCCTCGGTCTCTGTTTTTGTGGACAGTGGAGCTGCAGGGAACTTTATGGATTTGACATGGGCCAAGACCTTAGGTATTCCTCAGTTAGCCTTGGGTAGGTGTATCACCATGCATGGTTTAGATGGGAGTCCCTTGTCCAATGGGGTTATTTCTCTCTGTACACCTCCTGTTCTACTCTCGGTAGGAGCTCTGCATTCTGAAAAAATTGAGTTTTTCCTCACCCATTGCCCAGCAGTTCCAGTGGTTCTGGGTCACCCTTGGCTGGCCTTTCATAATCCCATCATTGATTGGCAGTCGGGGGAGATCTCACAATGGGGTACCATCTGTAATAAGGAATGTATTACGCTTCCCATCAGAATAGCTGCTGCCATTCCCGCACCCATTCCTGTGGAATACCAGGATTTTGTTGATGTTTTTTCCAAGGGCAATGCGGATATTCTGCCTCCCCATAGGCCTTATGATTGTGCTATTGAGCTAATTCCTGGTGCCACTTTGCCTAAGGGAAGGTTATATGCATTGTCCGGACCTGAAACTGTGGCCATGAATGAGTATGTTAAAGAAAGCCTAGGGAAAGGATTTATCAGGCCATCTAAGTCCCCTTTAAGTGCAGGCTTCTTCTTCGTAGAGAAGAAGGATGGTTCACTCAGACCCTGCATTGACTTTAGAGCCTTGAATAAAATCTCAGTAAAAAATACTTACCCTCTGCCACTGATCTCTGTCCTCTTTGATCAGCTACGTTCGGCTGTGATTTTTTCTAAGATTGACCTGAGAGGAGCATATAACCTCATCAGAATCAAGTCAGGGGATGAGTGGAAAACGGCATTCAGTACTCAGTCAGGCCACTATGAGTATCTGGTTATGCCATTCGGCCTGTCTAACGCTCCGGCAGTTTTCCAGGATCTCATTAACGATGTGCTCCGTGAATTTCTTGGAAAATTCGTTGTAGTCTACTTGGACGATATTTTGATTTATTCTGACTCTGTAGAACAACATGTTACCCAGGTGCGTCAGGTTCTAAAAAAATTACGTGAAAATCACCTATATGCCAAGCTGGAGAAGTGTGAATTTCATGTCACGGAGGTATCCTTTTTAGGATACATTATTTCCCCTCGGGGATTCCGTATGGAACCAAAGAAGCTCCAAGCCATCCTTAGTTGGGCGCAACCCACCAACTTAAAAGCAATTCAGCGCTTTTTAGGGTTTGCGAACTACTATAGAAGATTTATTCACTCTTTCTCTGACCTAGTTGCTCCCATTGTGGCACTGACTAAGAAGGGAGCGGATCCTACCAATTGGTCACGTGAAGCCGAGCTATCTTTTCAGGCCTTGAAACAGGCCTTTGTCTCAGCCCCTGTCCTCAGACACCCCAACCCAGAATTGCCTTTCATTGTTGAGGTTGATGCCTCAGAGGTTGGAGTAGGGGCTATCCTATCTCAGAAGGATCCGGATTCCCTTGAATTACACCCTTGTGCCTTTATGTCCAGAAAATTCTCTTCTGCTGAGTCCAACTACGATGTTGGTAACCGGGAATTGCTGGCTATTAAATGGGCTTTCGAGGAGTGGAGGCATTGGCTTGAGGGAGCGACTCATGTCATTTCAGTTTTGACTGATCACAAAAATCTTCAATACATTGAATCAGCTAAACGACTGAATGCCCGGCAGGCTCGTTGGGCTTTATTTTTTACTCGTTTCAAATTCATTATCACCTTCAGGCCAGGTTCCAAGAATACCAAGGCAGATGCCTTGTCACGCAGTTTTCTTCCAGTTCAAGACAACAGTCCTGTTACTCCCATACTTCCGTCTTCAGTCATTCGGGCAGGCCTCACACAGGATTTATTTACCCAGTTAAAGCTGCTTCAACATCAGGCTCCTGGAAATACTCCTGCTGGTCGTCTTTTTGTCCCTGAGTTTTTGAGAGCAACTGTTTTGACGGAGTTTCATGATAGCAAAGTTGCCGGGCATCCGGGAATCGCTAAGACTTTGGAATTAGTCTCCCGCTCAGTATGGTGGCCTGGTCTTTCCAAAGACATTAAGGAGTTTGTTTTTTCGTGTCAGGTCTGTGCACAGCATAAAGTTCCCCGTTCTTTGCCTATCGGTCAGCTTATGCCCTTGAATGTTCCTCTTAGGCCATGGTCTCATATCTCCATGGATTTTGTGGTGGACCTCCCTCTGTCAGCCGGATGCCGAGTCATATGGGTGGTAGTGGACCGTTTTAGTAAAATGGCCCATTTCATTGCTCTTCCCCGATTGCCATCTGCCCAGGGATTGGCAGTCTTGTTCCTCCGCCATGTTTTCAGACTCCATGGGTTACCCACTGATATTGTTTCCGATCGGGGTCCACAATTCATTGCACAGTTTTGGAAATCTTTTTGTGTCTCATTGAAGATGAAATTATCTTTAACGTCAGGCTACCATCCCCAATCCAACGGGCAGACTGAGCGAGTTAATCAATCACTAAAACAATATTTGCGGTTGTACTCGGCCAAACTCCAAAATGACTGGTCTGAGTTTCTTCCATTGGCGGAGTTCGCTTACAATAATGCCTGTCATTCCTCCACCAATGTGTCTCCATTTTTTGCAGTTTTTGGTTTTCACCCCAGAGCTAATTCCTTTTTTCAACATTCCTCTGTCTCCTCACTGACCTTGACCTCTCATCTTAGGCTCATTTGGAGAAAAGTGCACCTGGCTCTCAGAAAAGCGGCATTTCAGGAAAAGAGATTTTATGACAGGCTCCGGCGGCCGTGCACTTTTAAAGTAGGAGATAGGGTGTGGTTGTCGACTCGCAACATTAAACTTCGACAAACCTCAGCCAGATTGGGTCCTAAATTTATTGGACCATTTCACATTATCAAAAAAGTCAATCCAGTTGCCTTCCGGTTACGTTTACCAAAAACTTTACGGATCGGAAATACTTTCCATTGCTCATTGCTGAAACCATATGTTTCGTCCAGTAGATTTCCTCGTAAGATATCTCAGGGGAGATCACCAATTGTTGTACAGGGTCAGCAGGAGTTCTTGGTGGAGAAGGTTCTCGATTCCAAGTTGTCCCAGGGTCGGCTTTATTTTTTGGTGCATTGGAGAGGTTATGGTCCAGAAGAAAGGTCTTGGGTCCTGGACAAGGATCTCCATGCCCCGAGGCTCAAGAGGGCATTTTTTCGAGAATTTCCTCGGAAACCGGGCTTTAGGGGTTCCTTGACCCCTCCTCAAGGGGGGGGTACTGTTAGGCGCCGGGGTCCGCTCGTCGGTGCGGCCCGGCGCCTAGCAACCAGGGACGCCGTGCGCGTACAGCCGCCGGCTCCCTGGCAACGCTAGACGCCGGGCGCACGGAGCCGCTCAGACCCTAGCAACGGGGACGCCACGTTCGGGCCGCGTTCCCCGTTGCTGGGTCTTTTCTAATTGTATAATGGTGTGCTGGCCGTGCAGCATGCAAGCTGCACGGCATTACTTGTGATTACCCAGTCTGGCTCCTGATTGGGGAGCTCACAGTTATAAGCACCCTTTGGACTTCTCACAGACGCCGGTGATAGCTTCCTGTTTTCCTGTGTTGGTTACAGAGAGTTTCCAGTCCTGCTCAATCCGGTTGTTCCTGTCCTCAGTGATCCTGTACTCGGAAATTGTCATCTGTTCCTGGAGTCTGACCGAGCACCTTTAACATCCTGTGGTGTTCGTGAGTCGCGGCGTAGCCGTGTGTTGCGGCTTGACCGCTTACTGTTTATTATTTTGTATCTTTGTGTTCTGGAGCTTTTGCGGAGGATTCCGCTCCCCCTGATCCACTCTGGTATCCAGCGGTGCTGGATAGGAGTTACGGATCAGTGGATCTTTGGTTGTCCTTTTCCCTGGCGGCTAGTCCGCACATACTTTTTGGTTTAGTTAGTTAGCTTGTAACCCCTGGCCTGGTTGCTTAGTCAGAGGGCCCCTTGTTATCACCCTGTCTCGGATTTCCCTTTGTCTCCCATTAAGACCTGAGGGGGCATCGGGGTTGGGCAGACATAATCCGCCCTTCGAACGCGGCTGCCATGGGCTCAAGCAACCATAGTCTCGCAGGGGATTTCTGATAACACGGGCGAGACAACGGAGTTAGGGCGCCAGGGGTTACTAGGCTCTCCTGCTCCCACAACCAGTATATCTTTCCAGTACTCAGACCTCTGCCATAAGATCTCCTCTGGTCTGGAGTACGGGAATCATAACACATTACTGTGTGGCATTATGTATATTACGAGCATTACTAATGTGGGGCATATGTGTAAGGTGCATCACTGTGTGGAATTATGTGTATTATGGGCATTACCAATGTGGGGCATATGTGTAAGGTGCATTACTGTGTGGCATTATGTGTATTATGGGCATTACTAATGTGGGGCATATGTGTAAGGTACATTACTGTGTGGAAATATGTGTATTATGGGCATTACCAATGTGGGGCATATGTGTAAGGTGCATTATTGTGTGCTGCTGGGTCAGATGCAGAACAAGCGGTGGTGCTAGGGGGTACCAGCCAAAATCTTGCCTAGGACATCAAATTGGCTAGGGCCGGTACTGCCTATAACGGCATTCAGAACTATGGGAAAAATAGAAAATCTCTTCTGGGTAAATTTACTAAGGTTTGTGTTTGGTCGAGAGGGAACACGCTGGGCATCGATGTATTGCATGCAAGTGTTTCTCGAACAAACACACAGATTTATTAAGAATCGTATACAACAAAATCTTGGTTTTTGATGGTCTATGCCAGGGGTAGGCAAGTAATATTTAATGGAGTCCGGATGTTATCTAATTATTTTGATTGAGGTCCAAAAAAAAACACAAAATCAAATATCTGGAATGTAAATAATAACAAGCTTTTATTTTGTTGCTGAAACAAGCAATATACTACATTCCTTAAAAGGAATTTTAAGCCTTAAATAAAACTTTACTAGACATTACGAGTCTTTATGTTACTCTTAGGCAGTGATTCAGGTTGGTTTGCAAAAGCAAACTCCTTCTTTAATGGACAAAACCATGGGGGTAATTCAGAGTTGATCGTAGCAGCAAAATTGTTAGCAGTTGTGCAAAACCATGTGCACCTGCAGTGTGGCAGATATAACATTTGCAGAGAGAGTTAGATTTAGATGGGTTATTTTGTTTCTGTGCAGGGTAAATACTGGCTGCTTTATTTTTACACTGCAATTTCGATTTCAGTCAGTTTGAACACACCCCACCCAAATCTAACTCTCTCTGCACATGTTATATCTGCCCCCACCCCTGCAGTGCACATGGTTTTTCCCAACTGCTAACAAATTTGCTTCTGCGATCAATTCTGAATTAGGCCCCATGTGCACTGCAGGTGGGGCTGATGGAACGTGCAGAGAGAGTTACATTTTGGTGAGTTATTTTGTTTCTGTGCAGGGTAAATACTGGCTGCTTTATATTTACACTGCAATTTAGGTTTCAGTTTGAACACACCCCACCCAAATGTAACTCTCTCTGCACATTTTACATCAGTCCCACCTGCAGTGCACATGTTTTTGTACATTAAAGAAGAAAAGAAAATTCATCTTGGCAAAAGAGGTCTCACATATGTATGTGGAGCCAAACATGGTGGCTATGTTGATAGCCAATTTTTTATAATTTGCGAATTTGTCTAAAATTAAAACATGCTTAGCCCAAAAATCTTCAGTGGATGCAGTTTTGTACATTTTCAAGGAAGCATCTTCTTGCATGTCGATTATCTCCATTTGAAGGGTAGGTTTTGAAATTCCGAACAACTTCTCAGCCACATCAGTCCATTCTCCCGCTGGAGAAACTTCATAAGGAGTTTTTATAAAATGTGACAGTTTCCCTATCTCTGCAAAGTTTTGGACTCTTGCTGCAAATTCCCTCCTAAGATCTGAGACAAAACTTGAAAATACTGCAGTGTCCATTTCAGAATTATTTTTTCTTAATTGAAGAGTAGTTGGAAAATGAATAGATTCTTGCTTTTCAATGTCTTTTTCAAATATATCAAGCTTGCGACGGAAAGCAGAGACACTTTGTATCAGATCACATATTAACTTTCCGTTCCCTTGCAACTCGGTATTAAGCTCATTTAAATATTTGAGAATGTCTTTCAGAAAAGACAAAGCTAGCATATTGCACTTGTTGGCTAGGAACTCCATGTACTTCCTTGCTTCTTCGGTATTCAAATTTTCCAGGAATGCTGTCACTTCGTCTTTTATGTGCCAAAATCGTTCAATTACTTGGCCTTTACTCAGCCAGCGAACATTGTTGTGTTGTAATAAATCGGAATAGGCCGAATCACATTCAGACAGGAACACTTTGAACTGTCTGTGCTGAAGAGCAGAGCGAGACCTCATAAAATTGATCAACTTAATCAAGGTGTCCATTACGTCTTTCAATGTAGCACTGAGTTTTCCACAAAGGGATGTCTGATGAATTATGCACTGATAAGATAATATCCCAGCATTCTTATCCCTGATTCTCTTTACCATACCGTTTTCTTTGCCTATCATGGCCTGGGCACCATCAGTGGAAATGGACACAATTTTATCATAGCTAATGTTTGATTTTGTAATTCATCAAAAGTACAAATCTTCTCCGCGAGTCTTGCCTTTAAATGGCAATATTGCTAGCAACTCATCTCTAAATAGTTTACTTTCAACGTCATAAAATCGCACAAAAATGGACATTTGTTAATTGTCAGCAATGTCGCAAGATTCGTCAAGTGCAATGGTGTAACAAGGTGCCTTATGTAGAAGTTCGAGCAAGCTGCTTTTGTTGTCAGCAGCTAAAATTTCTGTTCTTCTTGTATTGCTTCTTGATGACAAAGGAATGCCTTGAATAGCCGCAAGAATGTCCTTCTTCTCTTCAAAAAGTGCTGTGACTGTTTCCAACATACATTCTTTTACGATCTCAGAGTCCGAAAATGGCTTCTGGTGCTTACTAAGCATCCAGGATATGCGTAACGCTGCTTCTGCAGATTTTTGTTGTTCGCTCATGCACCGAACTAGTATAGCCGTACTATTTTTGTAAGAAGACAGACAAGACTGCAGTTTGTCTTTACGTGCTGCACTACCAGGAGGAAACTTTTTATGAAAATCCTGATGATTTGTTTCATAGTGTTGCTTTAAATTTCCACTTTTAATAATAGCGA